>NC_057811.1:405366470-405533717 GCF_018294505.1 Triticum aestivum | reverse complement strand
GCTCTCGTAGACTGCCGTCCTCTAGCCGCGCCGCCACCTCTGGCTACGTTCTTGTGGAGGCGCACGGCGGTCAGCGCCGCCACCGCTGGCGACGTTCGTGTGGAGACGCACGGCGGTCAGCTTCTCCCACGGTACGCGCATTCTAGACTGAGGCCCCATTCATGTCGGTGTAGCGCTGAATGTTAGATGATAGACGCTGTTAATCTCACTGTTTGCCGAAGTAGTTTACTGTCAATATGCTCTGCTTAAGAAGCTTCCTTGCCCTGTTCTGCACTCAATCTGCTTAGCTGAGATGGCATGCCAAGGCCGATTAGTTGCTAAAATATCCTGCCATATATTTATTGTGACGTAGATTGCCATGGTCTAGTAGCCAATCTGTTAGGTGAAATAGCTCTACACCGTTTTATACTCGATCTTTGTTGCTGCGATGGCCTTCGATAGTTTGATGGCTGTGTGCTCGGCCTCATTGACTGCTGAAACAGCCTGCCATAATTTGGCACTCAAATCTGTTTGCTGAATTAGCTTTACATATATTTCGTTACTTAGATCTGCTCATCCAAATATCTTGCCATAGCTTTAGACATCGACCTAGGTATTTTTTTCTGGACTTCATAAAAAAGCATATATGTTTTTCCTGTAATATCTAGTAGAAAACTAATTTGTATGTCTAACAGATGGACAGGACTTGGATAACTTCTGCTCAAAGATTCTCCGCTGCATATGTCGAGGGGGTTGAAAACTTCATGAACTTTATCAGAGCTGAGTACGGTGGTCCGAAATCAGATGTGCTCTGCCCGTGTAGCAGTTGTATGAATTCAGTTACAAGACCCCAGTCAACTGTGCAAAATCATCTACACTTGTATGGGATGTCGTCACATATACTAGGTGGGTTCATCATGGTGAAGCTGTGAACGTCAATGTTATTGACTACGTGGAAGCAGCAGATCACCATCTTGATCTGCCTGATGCTCAGGTGGAAGAGGAGGAGGAGGTGGTGGTGGCGGAGCCAGTGAGTTTGACCAACATTGAAACAATGCTACGAAAATGCTCGTGCATTTCGTGAACTTTCACCTGCAGAAGAAAAACGGTGGGCCCGCATGTTGGAACAATGCAACGTTGCTGTCACCCCAGGAAATAAGCTGTCAGTATTCTCAGCTATGGTCACCTTTCTTCAGGTGAAGACATCTGAGCGGATGACCAACAAATCATTCGATGCGATGTTGGCTGCTTTCCGCGAATCTTTCCCAGATGCGTCTGAGCTGCCACACACCTACAGTAAAATGAAGAATTTCCTTCGTGCAGTTGGAATTGGATATGATATGATCCATGTTTGTAAGAATAATTGTGTTCTGTTCCGGAAGGATTATGCCAACTTAAGTGAATGCCCGAAATGCAAATCATCAAGATGGAAAGATGGCGATGCTGTGAAGAGGATTCCTCATAATGTTCTGAGACATTTTCCAATTATACCAAGATTGCAGAGGTTGTTTCATGATGCTGAAACAAGAGAGGATGTACTGTGGCATTCTAGGAACCAGGAGTACAGAGATCAGAATGTAATGAGCCATCCATCTCATGGTAGTGAGTGGAAAAGCTTCAATGATAAACACAAAGAGTTTGCTGCTGACCCGAGACACATTAGACTTGGCTTAGCTTCAGATGGATTTAACCCATTTGGCCACCAGAGCGCCACATATAGCATGTGGCCAGTGCTTGTTATCCCTTACAACATGCCTCCAAATGTCTGCACCAAAGAATCAAACTACATGATGGCCTTGCTCATCCCAGGTCCAAAAAGTCCTGGAAAGGATTTTGATTTGTTCATGGAGCCTCTTGTGGAGGAACTTCAACAGCTATGGAAGGGTGTTCTCACTCGAGACCTATATAGCAGCCCACCAGCTGATTTCTTTCTGCGTGCTGTTATAATTTGGTGCATCCATGATTATCCGGCTTTGGGCACTATGTCAGGGCGAACGACACATGGTTACAATGCATGTGTTCGCTGTGACAGGAATCCGCTGTCATACGCAATACTTAGCAAGATCTGTTACATTGGACACCGCCGTTTCCTTGCCAAGGACAAGCCGCATCCTAGAAAATACCGAAGACATGTGTTCAATGCAAAGCATGAAAACCGTGATGCGCCAAAGAGGCTCACCGCCGATGAGTTGCAAGTGGAATTAGAGAAGGTCAGGCATATTACACTAGGAAACCATCCTGGTAATGGTAGCGGGAAAAGGAAGCATGGCAGGGTAGAAGAGAGATTATTGTTTACCCGCAGGTCCACTTTGTGGGACTTGGAGTATTGGAAAGATTTGGATCTGCGGCATAATCTTGATGTGATGCACATCGAGAAAAATATATGTGACAGCATTATTGGCACACTTCTTAATATTGAAGGCAAGACGAAAGATACCTTAAAATCTAGGATTGATTTGACACACCTGGGTATCAGAAAGGATTTGCAGGTGCAAGATGAAGGTAAACCACGGGATATGGCACCAGCTGTGTACGTCTTGGACAAGGTAAAAAGAAAAGAATTCTGCGAGGTCCTGTCACGTGTGAGATTCCCACATGGATTTGCTTCCAACCCTGAAAGGAGAGTCAGTGCAGATGGAAACAAGGTACAAGGGTTGAAAACTCATGACTGCCACGTCCTACTTCAAAGGGTTTTACCTGTTATCCTTAGAGGATTGGGCCGCCCTGACTTATACAGAGCAGTTGCAGAGTTGGGACAATTCTTCAGGGAACTCTGCAGTAGGAATATCAGGATAGATGCTTTGGAGCGTCTTAGAGACAAGATACCAACTATCCTATGCGACCTTGAGAAGATATATCCTCCAGCCTTCTTTGATGTGATGGTGCATTTGGCTGTTCATCTACCTGATGAGGCACTACTTAGAGGTCCAGTACAGTATGGCTGGATGTACCCTATTGAAAGGCGGCTAGGCACTTTCAAGGGCTATGTTAGGAACAGAGCTAGACCCGAGGGTTCCATTGCAGAGGCCTACATTGCTACAGAAGCGTTGACATTCTGCTCAAAATACATTGAAACAGCTGATCAGCTTAGCAAAGAGGTGGGTGAAGACAATCCCGGGCTCAATGTTTTCGATTATTCTGTTCGAGTTACAGGGAAGAGTCGACAAGAGGACAAACCTAAAGATTTGGACAAAATGGTTTGGTATGTGTTGAATAACTGTCCTGAGATACTACCTTATATCAAGTAAGTGCAGTACTGCAGCTTATACATCGTAATCTACTAAACTTGCAGCACATTCTTATATATTTAGATGTTTGACGCGATCACTATGTTGTGCAGCATCTACAAAGAGGAGTTACTGCCGCAAAATCCAAGAAACATTGACAAACTGGTTATGGCAGGATTTGCGAAATGGTTCAAGAACCATGTAAGCTATTGAAGTGCACTGTCAGTTTTTTTTAATATATTGAGTACATAAGATGATCAGCTTGTCTATTTTCTAACCATAGGTTAAGAAGATGCGGGAGGATGGGAAGGCAGTTGATGATGCCCTTTACTCACTAGCAATGGGTCCTGATACTCGGGTAAGACATTATGAATCTTGCGTTGTTGGAGATGTGCGCTACAACACCCTTGCACGAGACGAAGGCAGGAAGACACAAAACAGTGCCATCATGAGCACGGATACGTATGACAAAGAGACAACTGAAATGTATGCTAACATAACAGACATTGTTCAGTTGCAGTATATCTCCAGTTTCGAGGATCATCGGTGTGTGGTTCTGTTGTGCTGTCGTTGGTATAATCTGTTTTCCAGGATCGCAAAACCCAGAGCTGATGATTATTTCAAATCCATCAATGTCAAGGCGGCGTACCAGACCAACGAGCCTTTTATTTTGGCAAATCAAGCAACACATATATTTTTCTTGGAAGACACATTTGCACGTAGCGATGACTGGAGAGTATTGCAAAGGTTTGAGTAGAGGAGTTCGTTTAATGAAGTTGCACCACAAGATGATGCTTACACAGCTCCTGATGTACAAGATAACACAGATATTCCTAATATCTTTGAGAACCATCACGTCAATGACGCCGGCGAAAAGATTGCCTGTCGTGCTGTGGACATATAAGAGTTGATCAAGAAGAAGCCAACGTTCGAGGACGTTGAGGACGAAGAAGAAGATGACACTGTGGGGAATTATGATTCAGACTGATACACATGGCGAAGATGTTGATGCTGCTGCTGCGGATGATGATTACATTGCTTTTGTCGTATTTGCCTGTCAGAAGACGTTTTTTTATCTACTATGTGAAATTGTGTTTGCTATGACAACTGAAACCTGATGAACATGTTGTTTAGTATTTTGCTGTGAGAACATCACTTGTTATGTATGCTGATTTGTGTTTGGTGATTGTATGACAACTAAAACATGATGACATTGTTGTTTAGTTGTACTCATATTTGGTTGTGAAACTTGAATTTGATGACATAGTTTGCTGTTGGACTGCAATTTGCTCGACGTCTTCGAATGAGAACAAAGCTGACCCGACAGGGCCTCTGCTATTTATTTATTTATATGAGCAAAAGGGGATACCCCCTGATTTCCGTTAACAGAAATCATTAGATGTTCACAACACTACGCCCAGCCTGCTACACAGGTTTCATTCATTACTAGTTTCAGCAAAGTGCTCATGTCGTAGCCACTAAATACATCACGAGTGCTACATACACTGCAAATAAAGAGACAATCATCCTACAGAGCACATCGATTTTGCCCATTATCTTCGCAAGCTCTTTCATCTCCTCATTGTTGTCAAGGCCGTTCAGCAGCTGTTGCTTGGCCATGATCAGAGGAACTGCATCTTTAACCTTCTGCTCTGCATCTTCCTCATCTGCCGTTCCTTCAGTTACTTGTCCAACACCCCAACCTGCTGGTATTGGGATTCCTCGGCTAACAAAATAATCAGCGTAGCTGCATTCCCCGACATCAGCAACTTCCCAGAAATACAAATCACACGAATCTTCCCTTTTCTGCATGAATCAAATTGGAAGATCATCAACCAAACTATTAAAAAAATCAGCAACTGAAAGCTGCAGAACAACACTTAAACATATTATTACCCCATGATTCGAGCATTTGTAGAAGACTCGGCCAGGGTTGCGGATTGTGGTTGAGACGCGACAGATGACTCTGCGTGATTTGCAGCAGTGGTACCACACCAACGACAGCGGGTTGCGATGAGCAATCGGCTGCGGTGCGCGTGCCGGTGGGGGTGTGATGAGACCCACAGCCGATGGTACGGGTGGTGACTTGGCGCATATCTGGTTGTTGCCTGCTGAAGAGCAGGTGGATGAGCAGCTAGCGGACATGGTTGCTGCGGCCAGAGCTTCTGATGCTAGGCAGAGTAAGTAGAGAAGAGGAGAAGCGAACGTTGGATATGTCAGTTTCATTACTTGCAGAGTAGCATAGCACCATATATAGTCATAGTCTATGTTTGGATTCGAACCAGCTACAGGAGGGACCTCCTTGTTTTGCGAAAAAAATTATTTCTCCACCTGACAGCTGGGACCCACCGGCTGTATCTTCGCATGGAAGGAAGTGCCTCCTTGTTTTGCGAAAAAAATTATACATCCCATTGACAGCTGGGACCCGTCAGATTTGGTGACTGACTTGTGGGCCTACTAACCGGACGGCTTTGTCAACTTAATCAACAAATGATTCTACCAGCTGGACCGTTGGATGTTAATCCAACAGCCGTGCTCCTTCTTCAACCTCTGTTCTTGCTCCTGTCTCCCGTGGGCGGCACCGCGGCTGTGTTGCCGCGCACCCGAACCAGTGAAGTTTCCCACTCCTCTCCATCTACGACTCCACTGCCCCGTCTTCCCCATCTCCGGGTCGTTCTAGTCTGGGTGCGCTCGGCACAGTGTGGTCAACGTGGTCAACAACCGAGAGTCATCAGAAGATGACTGTACGTGAGAGGCTGACAGTGGGGACGCACCACGCCCATGGACGCATGCATGCAATGGAACGCGGCGAGGTCAACGTGGTCAAGGAACGACTTCCATCGGAAGTATACTGTACGTGGAGAGTCTCAGCTGGGTCCACGGCCGCAGCAAGTAAGTGCCTCCTTATTACGCGGAAAATAATGATTCCTCCAACTGACAGCAGGGACCCACTGGACGGGCCACTGTATTTTCTGAAAAAACGTTTGCCCCCTGACTGCTGGGACCCACCTGATGGGCCACCGTATTTCGCAAAAAAAAACGTTCCCCCCACTGTCAGCTCGGACCCACCGGAAGTGCCTCCTTATTACGCACAAAAAAAATGAATACTCCCCCGGCTAGCTGGGACCCACCTTGGTGGGAGGCTGACTTGTGGGCCTACTAAGTTGACGGGGACGAAGGGCTTTGTCAACTTATTCAATATGAACGATTCTAGCTCCAGTGACCGTACGATGTCCATCCAACGGCCGTAGTGCTTCTTCAACCTCTGGTCTTCTTGCTCCAGCCGCCCAAAGCAGCGCCGGTCGTGCCGCATGCTCCTGCCTCCCGTGGCCAGCTGTGCTACCGCGGAGGCCTCACTGCCCCTACTATTCCCACCGCTGGTCAGGACCTGCGGCGACGGCAGCGTCACACCACAGCCGAACCAGTGAACCCTCGTACTCCTCTCCGCGCGGGCTTCCACTGCCGCGTCTTCCCCGACTCCACATCGTCCCCTTCCTAGGCCTCGCCGTCGTCCACTGCCATGGTGCTCTCCGCGCGGTGTGGTCAACGTGGTCAAGGAACGACTTCCATCGGAAGAGTACTGTACGTGGAGAGGCTGACAGCTGGGTCCACGGCCACAGCCCAGTTTTTTTGTGATTTGCCAAGTAAGTCGCTTTGTCAGGCCTGTTGGGCTGCAAATCTTTCAAGACGAGGAGATCTTTCATTCGGCTGGCCGAGAAAATGGCCCATCAGTAATGAGAAATGGGCTGTACATTTTAAAACACATCAAACCGGCAATTAGTTTCAAATATCTTTTTTTTCATTTCGAGATTTTAAATTACATTAATTTTTATGCGTGCAGAATTTTTTGGATTTTATATTGATATACATTTATTTTTAAAATCAGTTTGAATGTGAGTCGAAATTTCGGGATTAAAAATAGTTCGGACCGCACCGAAATATGCAAAATTTCGTATAATTTTTTAACCGTGGCCACAATATGGGCTGTAATGCTAACAAAAAGAATATGGGCTCCAAAAAACCTTAATAATTAGCAAATGGGCCGTAAATTATTAGAAATAATGGCAGATGGGCTGTATGCTGTTTTCCACAGATTTGAGGCTTTCCTAAAAAAAAGATTGACGCACAAGCAGTGACTGTTGGATGGCCATCCAACGGCCGTCGTGCTTCTTCAATCTCTGCTCTTCCTGCTCCAGCCGCTCAAACAAGCGTCGGCGGGACTGCCTGCTCCCTCCTCCCCGCGGCCGGCTCTGCTGCCGCGCAGGCCTCACCGCCCCACCGTACTCCCATCGCTGGCCTAGCCATCTCTCTACTCACCCACACCTGCTGTTATTCTCTGGCGACGGCAGACGAACCAGTAAACCCTCGTACAGTCGTACTCCCCTCCACGTGGGAAACAACTGCCGAGTCTTCCCTGCCTCAGTGTCGTTCCCTTCCTATGCCTCGTCGTCGTCCACCGCCCTGGTGCTCTCGGCGCGGCCTGGTGAATGTGGTCAACGACCGACATGCATCTGAAGTGGACTGTACGTGGAGAGGCCGACAGCTGGGTCCACGGCCGCACGCAAGGAAATGCCTCCTTATTACGCGCAAAATAATGATTCCTCCACCTGACATCAGGGACCCACCGAAAGGGCCTCTGTATTTCGCGAAAAAACGTTACCGCCACTGACAGCTCGGACCCACCAGCTATATCTTCGCACACAAGGAAGTGCCTCCTTATTACGCACAAAAAATGAATACTCCCCCTGTAAGCTGGGACCCAGTATAGTGGCAGGCTGACTTGTGGGCCTACTAGACGGGAACGGAGGGCTTTGTCAACTTAGTCAATATGCACGATTCTACCTCCAGTGACCGTACGATGTCCATCCAACGGCCGTAGTGCTTCTTCAACCTCTGGTCTTCTTGCTCTAGCCGCCCAAACCAGCGCCGGTCGTGCCTCCTGCTCCTGCCTCCCGTGGCCGGCTGCGATGCAGCGGTGGCCTCACCCCACCCTACTACTCTCACTGCTGGCCAGGCCATCCCTCTACTCACCCACACCCCCTGTTATTCTGCGGCGACAGCAGCCTCACACCGCAACGAACCAGTGAACCCTCATACTCCTCTACGCGTGGGCATCCACTACCGCGTCTTCCCCGGCTCCGCGTCGTCCCCTTCCTAGGCCTCACCGTCGTCCACCACCCTGGTGCTCTCGGCGCGGCCTGGTCAACGTTGCCAAGGAACGGCTTCCATCGGACGTGAACTGTACGTGGAGAGGCTAACAGCTGGGTCCACGGCCGCAGCAAGGAAGTGCCTCCTTATTACGTGCAAAATAATTATTCCTCCACCTGACAGCGGGGACCCACCGGACGGGCCACCGTATTTCACGAAAAAAACGTTTGCCCCTGACTGCTGGAACCCACCAGCTACATCTTCGCACGCAAGGAAGTGCGTTCGGGCAAAAAAAAACGATTTGCCCCCCTAACTGCTGGGACCCACCAGCTACATCTTCGCAGGCAAGGAAGTGCCTGACAGTCGGGACCCACCTGGTCGAAGCGTACGTAGCGTTGTCATTCTGGTCACGAACGTGTACGTACATATATACTGGTGGATGTAGAGGCGCGCACGTGTTGTAGTAGAGGCGCGTACGTGTTGTAGTAGAGGCGCGCACATAGCATGTACACGTACGTACAGCGGCCAGGGTGCAAGATAGAAAATACAGCCACATATGTGTACATACGGGCGGGGTCTTGAACGCCTACTCGCGCATACGTACGGCCAGGGCTCGTGTACATGGCTGGGTCAGAACGGATAAACATCATCGTCGTCGTGTTCATGGGGAGGAAACGGAATGCGTCGTGTTCATGGGGAGGCAACGGAATGCGTCGTGTTCATGGGGAGGGGTGTGGCGTACTGCAAAACGGAGGAAACGGACCTCCTATGGTCGAAACGGGGGTCCTGTTGATCGGGAGGAGTGTGGCGTACTGCAAAACGGAGGAAACGGACCTCCTATGGTCAAAACAGGGGTCCTGTTGATCGGGAGGGGTGTGGCGTACCGCAAAACGGACGAAATGGACCTCCTACGGTCGAAACGGGGGTCCTGTTCATCGGGAGGGGTGTGGCGTACCGCAAAACGGGACTCCACGGGATACTGTTCATCTCTACCGTCGACCTCCTCCAGCCTCCACGGGCTACCGTCGACCTCCTCTAGCCTCCACGGGCTCCTGTTCATCAAGCCTCCACCGCGCGCTACTCCACCGGCTACTGTTCAACCACCCCTCCATGGGCACCCCTCCACTGCTTCGCAAGGAGACGAGTACTGAGAGAGCTGCTTCTAGAGAGGAGGCTAAGCTGGAGCAACTGGTGGTAGACTCGAACACTCCATTGTATGATGGTTGCAATCCTGAGGTGACCCGCTTGAGTTTCACACTCCAACTCCTTAAGACGAAGGCTAAAAACAAATGGACCGACACTAGCCTCGATGAGCATCTCAAGTACCTAAAGGATGTTCTTCCCGCGGGGAATCTATGTCCTACTAGTGTTGATGAGGCCAAGAAGATCGTGTGCCCTTTTGATCTGCTGCACGTTAGATACCATGCATGCATCAACGATTGCATAATTTATTGGAAGGAGCATGTGGAAAAAACAAGTTGTCCGGTGTGCAATGCTTCTCGATACAAGAAGGCCGGGAAGAAATGTCCCCAGAAAGTTGTATGGTACTTTCCGATCACTCCCCGTATCCAGCGGTATTTCATAGATCCCAAGGAAGCAAAGCTAATGCGCTGGCACGCGGAGAGGAAGAAGCCCGACGATGGAGATGATCCGAAGTTGAGACACGTCAAGGATGGAAGCCAGTGGAGAGCGTTGAATAGCTTCTATCGGTATTTCAAATGTGATGCAAGGAACATCGTGCTCGGCGCGTGTACCGATGGCATGAATCTGTTTGGCAACCAGAACACCAACCATAGCACATGGCCTGTGTTTGTATGGATGTACAACTGCCCCCCTGGTTGTGCATGAAGTCAAAGTACATTCACATGAGCATGCTTATTCAAGGGCCGAAACAACCAGGAAATAATATTAATTTGTATCTGGGGCTACTTCAAGAGGAGTTAGACACGTTATGGAAAACACTGGCCAAGACATGGGACGCCAGCAAAGGCGAGTATTTCTACATGAGAGCCACGCTGATCACGACAGTGCACGACTATCTCGGTTACGGATATGTCATAGGCCAGGTGTGCCATGGATATTACGGATGCACGCGGTGCATGGATGATACGACGTCTCAACAGCTAACGGCAAGGAAAGATGGCGGGTCTGGGAAAATCGTGTACATGGGGCATCGAAGATGGCTCGAACAGGACGACCCATGGAGAAACCGTGGAGATCTATTCAATGGTCACGCTGAGCATCGAGGACCTCCACGTAAGTGGAGCGGTGCTGAAATCGATGAGCTGTTGAAAAACCGGAAGGAGTGCCCTGCGCCGGGAAAGACGATGAAAAAGGCGCCGGAGCCGCCGCTGAAGGTATGGAAGACGAGGTCTGTGTTCTGGGACTTGGAGTACTGGCACAAACTCGATACACCTCATTTCCTTGATCAAATGCATATCTGTCAGAATGTCCTTGAGAGCTTGCTCGTGACACTGATGAACATGTCGGATAACACCAAGGATGGGCCGAAGGCAAGAAAAGACTTGCAAGATTTGAAAATCAAGGAAGATCTGCACATACCGCCCCATAAAAAGTCAGACGAGACAGAGACGGAGACAGAGGCGCGGGAGAAGAAGGGCAAGAAAATAAAGAAAGAGGATTATTGCCCCCCTTCTTGCTTCACCTTAAGTCAGGCTGAGATCAATCAATTCTTTAAGTGCCTTACCGGAGTCAAAGTTAGTTCTGGTTACTGTGGCAAGATAAGCAGATATGTAGACACGGACAAGAAAAGGTTCAGCGGGATGAAGTCCCATGAATGTCATGTGATGATGACGCAGATACTACCTGTTGCCCTTAGAGGGATAATGGACAAGCACGTCCGTGACACGCTTATTGGTCTCTGCAACTTTTTCGATGTCATCTCTCAAAAGTCGATCAGTCTGAAGCAGCTCCGAAGGCTACAGGAAGAGATCGTTGTGCATCTGCGTGTCCATATTTTGGACGACATAATAAACCCAGGGCCGTCCGGATGGAAGCATCGTCCAGGGCTATCTGACACAAGAGTGCATCTCTTTCTGCGAGAATTTTCTATATGGCGCAGACCAGCCGCCTAGTGTTAGTGTTGGTTTGCCCGTTAAC
Source organism: Triticum aestivum (assembly GCF_018294505.1). Taxonomy (NCBI): domain Eukaryota; kingdom Viridiplantae; phylum Streptophyta; class Magnoliopsida; order Poales; family Poaceae; genus Triticum; species Triticum aestivum. The sequence goes on along the minus strand of NC_057811.1, from coordinate 405,522,243 downwards.
AAGCACGATGGGAGGCTCGAAGGAGAAGGTCACTCCAACGGTCGCAGGGAACTGCACGTGGCATACTCAGATCGACGCAGCGACGTTGACATAGCAAACTTGGTAGTGCTACAACACCTAGACGAGGTAGATCCTTTCGTGGCACTACACAAAGAAATTATCGCAAAGAAGTATCGTGACCGGGGGGTATGCAGGACGGACGCCGAAGTTACTAGAGAGCACAACTCCACTTTCCTGCATTGGTTCAAAGAGCATATTATTGCTAATCCCCCGGAGCAGGGCTGTAAGGATGGATTGCTCATATATGCCTTAGCACATGGCCCCTCGCCCAACCTCCTAACCTATAAGGCATACGATATCAACGGATACACATTCTACACGGAGGCCAAAGATATGGACAGTGATGATCAGAACTCAGGGATGACGATGGAATGCATGACCGGCAGCGACGACGGCGCAACTGAAAGATTTTAGGGAAGGGTCGAAGAGATCTGCGAGCTTGACTACTCTGGACTGCACAACACGGCGATGTTTCGTGTCAGATGGGTTAAGAATGTCAAGAGAGAAAACCGGAATTTCACTACCATGACTATACCCGACGCCAAGAGCGCTACCTTGAACGCTATTGCAAAAAACGAGCCATGGGTACATGCTAAGCACGTGACACAATGCTTCTTCATAACCGACCCGCGCAATCCCAGTCGTTTTGTCGTGAGGAGAGGCAAAAGGAACATCATTGGAATGGATGAAGTCGCCAACAAGGAATACTACGATCAGTACAGCAACCCAATGAGGGAAGATGATGATAATGAGGTATACGTCAAAAGAAGAATCAATACTACATTACCTAAGAAAAATCATACTCCATGGAAAAGGCAAAGTCACAACGAGGGGCTCAATTATTCTTCAACGAACAAGAAGGGACAGAAGCGGACTCAAAAACGAAAACGTCAACGCTGAGGAACAGTATGTTATCTGTCAAATGATGTAATATATATGTTCTTATTTTGTATACACACTTAGCCATTATTATGCATTGGTCTAATGGTGTAATATATATGTTCCTATTTTTTATACATATTTAACCGTCAAATGATGCAATATATATCGCCTTCAATTCCCTTCGTTCACTGCTCTCGGAAAAAAGAAAAGAAAAGTGAGAGAAAATAAAGGAAAAGAAAATAGAAGGAAACAAACAGGAAAACTGTTATATAGGTACTGGTTATGGTCGCAGCACTTTTGTGAGAAAAGAGCTACAACTAGTCAAGATAACAGTAGCGCTTTCTACACGAAACTGCTATAGCTACCTGGAGTACCTATAGCGCGTTTTGCCTAAATGCGCTACTACTATGGCCACTTAACCCCCAAAATCCCCACTCCTCTCTTCATCCCGCCTCTTTTCCCCCAAATCCCCACACTCTCTCTTCCCCCGTCGCGCCGCCGGAGCCCTGCCCTCGCCGCGCCTCTGCGCTCGCCCCCGACCCCGACCGACCCCGGCGCCGGCTCTGGCCCCCGACCCCGACCCCAGCCTCGACCCCGGCTCCGGCCCCGGCGCTCTCCCACGGCCACGGCCTCGACCCCGACCCCGACCCCTCCCAACCTCGGCCGTCGTCGGGCCTGCACCCTCTGTAAGCCCCCACCGCTCCTCCTCTCTCTGGTAGCTAGGTTTTTTGGTTAATTTACTTAGGTTTTAGTTAGGGCAGATGGTTAATTAGGCTATATATTTAGTTATGAATTTAGCTAGGTTTTTTCTTCAAGTTCTATATTTTTCTTCCTTTTATATGCAAATTTGAAGTGGACATGTGATATGTGGACATGTGATGTTTTGGACATGTCATATTTGGAAATTTGGACATGTCATTTGGACATGATGATTATGTGCAGGGTAAATGATCTGACTGGCCTATGTTACGCCGAAATGTTGATTCATTTCCGTTCCGGTGAATTTCAGGCGCTCGATATGTCCATTTTTTAGCAAAGGTCATGCCGAAATTTTTCGTGAATTTTGGCATGATTTGTGCTACATAGTAGGCATGTCGAGTGCTGGGAAACGACATTCCGGCAAACATAGATTTCTTTTTTATGTCATTTCTCATTTTTTTCATTGTTTTAGAATTAAATGAGGTGACTTAATCATAGGAAACATGTCAAACAACGAAGAAACTGGGCCTTCTGACCAAGATGCAGACGAGATGGATTATGAGGGTGAACAAGAGTACCTCGACTATTTGACTGCTAAGCAATCGCATAGTCAAGGTTTGCAGGTCGGCCTCAATGATGGTACTGACGCTGACATCGACACCGACAGCGCCGACACTGATGGCGGCGCCGAGACCGATGACGGCGCCAACAGCAGCGGGGAAGATACCGGCGGGGAAGGTACCGGCGCCAATGCCGCTACCGAAAAGAAGAAGCATAGGATACGAAAACCTAACAAACTAGGGATTGGATGACTGGTGATCACAAAGATGGCACCTGGCAAGTTTGAGCCATTAGAGGCGGAGGAACCTCGCAAGTGCTATGGGAACCAAGTAGGATGCATCCTACGGGAATGCACGAGCATCAACGACGATGACTTAAGGAGTAAAGAACATTTGACGCAGTTGCTCCTGACGAAGTTGCACAAGAGATTCAAGTTCCCCGACCGGGATGATAACATAGAACAACCGTGGGATGATCCGAAGATGAAAAAGATTAACAATCACGCCATGGGCATGTTCAGCAATGATTTGGCCTCCTGGAAAGGGAGGGTGAAATGAGCTATTGAGGCTGAGGAACCCCTGTCCAAGATTCTGGAGGAAAATCCGACACTTACGGAAGAGGAGTTCGAAAAGTTCAAGGACACTTGCGCTACCGAGGCAGCCAAGGCTAAGGCTGCGAAATTCAAGAGCCTTCAGCAAAGGAACACGGGGAAGCATCGCCTCCGAAGCCGTGGCTACCTTGGTAAAAGGCCCGTATGGGATAAGGAGGATGCGGAACGTGAAGTCGCGGGTATCCCAGACCCCTTCGCGAAGTTCACCAACCCCTTGGAGCGTGACTTCATCAGGGCCCGCTACAAGTGGGACAAGGAAAAGAAGGTTTTTTACATGGACCAGATCACGAGGAAATTGATTAGACTACTGGTAATTATTCTTTTACCACCTTACATTTAGCTCCAGATCTAGTCGACTACACATTCCTAAACGGTTCACGCTCCTTCTACAGGAGAAGCAACACCAGCTTGTAGCCGAAAGCCCTACTTCTCCGATGAGGCCCAAGTGGGGCACCCCTCTCAACTGGGCCTTGAACGAACTTAAGGGACTCCCTTTGGGCCAGCGGCCGCAATATGTTCGTGTGCACGGCGCTGGAGACGGCGCCACCTGGAAGGTGTTACAACGAGGGCCCAGAGGCCAAGAAGCAGAAAAAGAAGTTTAGTCAGGCGGACATCAACGAGAAGGTGAAGCTTGCGCTCGAGAAAAAGCAGCTGAGGACGCGAAAAAAACAGCCGAGGAGAAAAATGAGTTGCTACAGCAGGCAGTCAATGCAGCTGTAACTGCCTGCAGAAATGATTTTGCTACTAACTTGGTTCCAGCTATCATCAACTGGGTGAAAGAAAATCCAGACAAGACGGTACATGATTTCCCGTTGCCCAGTTTCGTCGCGAGCAACTCCATGAACAACAACAACACCGCACCATCACTTGCTCACGCAACCGGGCCTCCTCTTGAAGTCGCTCCCGCTCATAGCAGCCCGTCCCCAGTCTCTGGCGCGCTAGGTGGGCCTTCGTCTTTGGCTGAGCTCGACGCCCTCATGGTAATTACATGTCGCACCAACACACACACACACACACACACACACACACACACACATATATAGGGAAAATTCATCCTACCACCTAGTGGTATTTACCCCATATGTCTCATATACTACCATGTGGTACTGTATATACTATATTATCATTTTAAATATGTTCATATACTATATCTAAGATATTTCAAAGCAAGTTACATGAAAAATTGCATATGAACCCATAGTTTTTGTTATATTTATGAAATACGTACATATTTATACGTAAAAAAGAGCATACTCAAAATATGATACGTACTACCTAAAAATTAGTATATATACTACCTAATCATTGTTATACACTACATACTACACGCACATACTCTCGATTTTGACAGATACTACATACAACATACAAAACGCAAGTGGTGGTAACTACCACTGCTTGTAGTAAACATTTGTCCTATATATATACATATATATAGAATATTCCATTTTCGTTGCCTTTCGGATGTTTTACGCCACAGACATATGTGTTTGTAGGCCGAAGAAACCCCGTGCACCATACTCTACTTGATCAAAGGCCAGAAGGTGGACGTGGGAAAGGGGATGATAATGAACCCCTTGCAACCCATGTTCCACAACCAGCCGATCCCTGCTGGGCACTTCAGGGTTAACTTGTCCAGTGTGAAATCAGGGCACGAGGATTTGCCTCCTCCAGTACAGCATGTGGGAGAGGACGATGAGACCCCGCCGCGGATTGGAAGCTGCAAGGGTTGGGTGCTGCTATGGCCGAAGAATCTTATTCGTCTGGAGCCGGCCGAGAGCACACCAATAACCACACATCAACAAGCATGTGCGGAGACCACCACCCCGCCTACGCAATTACCAGCTCCTATAGTGTCGGGTGAGAGCGGCGGACGACGTGATGAAGGGGGTGCAATAGTACTGGCTGATGTAATCGGTCCTGTAGAACAGAGAATGGATGATGAGACGGAGGTCGACCCAATGGGTTTCCTCAATACAAACGCATATGACAGTGACTTAGATATGATGAGTCAACCATATGATGAATCAGGCTATCAGCATGCTAATGAGGATATGGATGATCTGCCCGGGCAGGAAGGTCGTAGCAGGGATTGCAAAAAGTCTCTCTTCATGAAATCCTCACAGGACACGCCTGAAGATGCCGCCTCAACACAGGCTCAACTAGCGGGGGGTCATATAGTGCTTAGCCCGGGGACACTGGGGCAGGGGTTAAGGAAGGGTCTGGAAGGTGTGCGCAAGAAAAAGGAGAGGAAGAGATCTTGAAAGAAAGCTGCCTCCAAACAAGCCAAAGCACATAGCAGCTAGACGATGGATTCTGAAGAGCGTGTACCCGTGAAAGGTGCGGCCATGTTCCATCTCACGGGCGAGCCAATGCTACAGTCGAAACCGCTGGAGGCACTATCAGAGGATCTCAGGAGGCTGCACGACCATGTGCTGTCGACTGAGAAAAGCCTACTAGCCTCGAAGGATCCAGGATATCCGACATACGCGGCTAGTGTGCCTGAGGGGAAGTGCTGCGTCGACACACGGCCCGTGGAGGTGTTCTTCCTATGGTTTGACCATATCTTTGAGATGTTTCTGACAAGGCGGCTCGATTTTACAATCGTCCGCCTTTTTGGGCTACATATGAGCTCTGTCATGAAGAGAGAAGAAGTCTCGCAAATCTGTGTGGCGGATCCGTACTACATGCACGAGTCTTTCTTGAGTCTCGGCGACTTTGAGCGTGAAACTGCTAGGGACAACCTCCAAAACTTCATGGTACAGAATAAGGACCAGGAAATTGTCCTCCTGCCTTATCATCCAAAGTAAGTCAGTTCCGGACAACCCTTTCGTACATTTCAATCATTCCTTCTCGCTCATATGGAGAATAATTTGAGGTGTCTTTTCCCCGCAGCAACGGGCGCACCGTCCTTATCGTTCTTTACCCGCGAGTCTCCCACGCCGTGTATTTCAACCCTTCCAGAGACTACGAGAAGAAGGACTACACCCACATAATGAATATTCAAGATGATGCTCTCCAAGGCTTCAGCATTAGAGGTGGCCACATGCAGATCAGGAAACAAAGGAACAAGAAGATGGGTTTCGCGCATAAAACTAACTTCAGCTGCATCCATGTCCCAAAACCAAGCAAGAAGGATGGATTCTACATCCTCCATCTCATGATTGAGTTCAGCACGGATCACAAAAAGCTTCGCATGACAAGCAGAAATGATGATCATATCCACAAGTGGCTAGAATCTCATGGAGAAGCGGATTATAAACTTAGAGATGACTTCTTTCGCATCCAAAGGGACATTGCGACGATCATCATGAAAGAAGTCGTCGATGAGAAGGGGATGTTCCACCACGGCCCTATATTGCGAGCTGATGTCCGAACTCGCATAGGCATGCAACGTCAAGACCTCACGCCGTTGAAGAAGCTAGGGTCCATCCTTGATGATATGGAAGGATGGAACTTCTAGTGATTTACGATGCCGATGATGATGATATGTGTCGATTGAACTTGTATACTTTCTGTAGCGATGAAACTTTGTGATGTCCATGGTCCCTGCCGAACTTGCGTAACGCTACTTTGTTAGTTTGGGTACGATGACCTGTGTACCTCTAGTTAATTAGTTTGCATACTGTATGTTGCATCTAGTTGCTAACCCTTTCTTTTTCGTGTTGCTCTAGTATATTTTGTTGCATATGATTGACATCCTCTTGATGAAGCTGCATCTCTAACAGGTACCTAGTTTCTTGATGGCGAGACGGTAGTGCTATGTCGTGTACAAAGGGAAGGTTCCGGGGGTTTACAACGAGTGGCCTGAGTGTCAGGCGCAAGTGAATGGGGTCTCGGGCGCCAACCATAAAGGCTTCAAAAGCAGACAAGAAGGAGAAGCTAGTTACTTGAGGTTCACACTAGCGCGAGAGAGGACTCGTAACCGCTGCCTCATGCACTGCATAGTTCGGCTCTCACTCATAGTGATAGCTCTTCTCGCGTATACCATTGTTTAGATGGATGACGTTGTAGTTGCAAGTATTTGAGACTTGCATGTATCGCTATTTTCGAGATGATGACGAGATACCACTTTGTGTTGGATGATGATTATGATGAGACTATTTGTATGTATATGCTATGATTACATTTGTGGTCTCGTAGCCATTTGTATGTGTATCATGATGACATTTGGATCTGCTAAAGGTTCTTGTATAAATCCTGTTCAAATACAAAACAAATATGTAGAAAAAAAATCAAAAACTACTAAAATTAGCAGTAGCGAGTGGAGAAAAGTTAGCAGCAGCGTGACAGTAGCAGTAGCGCGTCCAGGCAAAGCACGCTAGAGCTATTAGCAGTAGCGAGCTTCCAGGCAGCACGCTGCTGCTACACTTGTATAGCACTAGCGCGAGCGTGCACGCGCTGCTGCTACGGGTTAGCTGTAGCGCCTTATTAGTAGCGCGGGTCCCCGCGCTACTGATATACCTAGAACCTGCGCCGCTGCTAGGCTTTTCCCTAGTAGTGTGTGGATGGTATGCTGTGGAGAATAGTAGCTTGATTCCGAGCTTGGCGTATAAGGTCTTCCAAAAGTAACTCAAGAACTTGACGTCGCGGTCCAAGACAATCGTCTTTGGCACTCCATGTAGGCGCAAGATTTCCCTACGAAAAAGATTTGCAACATGTGAAGCATCGTCTATCTTGTAGCATGGTATGAAATGCGCCATTTTAGAGAATCGGTCCACAACAACAAACACGGAATCCTTTCCATTTCTAGTCCTAGGCAAACCAAGCACAAAATCCATGCTAATATCTTCCCATGGGTGATATGGAATTGGAACGGGTGTATATAGACCATGCAATTGAGCTTTGGACTTAGCTTTGCGACATGTAGAGCATCGGTTGGTGAAGCGTGAGACGTCGCGGAACATCTTGGGCCAAAAATAGTTCTTAAAGAGTGCAGCAAATGTCTTGTCGCGTCCAAAGTGTCCCATTAGTCCTCCTTCATGGCTTTCTTGCAAAAGTAACAAACGAAGAGAAGACTTAGGGATGCAAAGTTTGTTAGCTCTCATAAGATAATCATCTTTGATGTATTAGCGTTCCCGAGATGTATGCGTCAAACATTTGGCATAAGGAATAGAAAAAGCAGGATCGTGCGCATACAAGTCTTTTATGTGCTCAAAGCCAATGACATTCAATTCAAGTTTAGTAACAAGCATGCATATACGGGAAAGCGCATCCGCCACAACATTTTCCTTGCCTTTGATATACTTGACGACATAAGGAAAAGACTCAATGAATTCACTCCATTTAGCATGACGCTTGTTCAACTTAGTTTGACCCTTAAGATACTTAAGCGTTTCATGATCGGCATGAATGATAAATTCATGACGACGAAGATAATGTTCCCATTCAGGCAAAACTCGCACTAAAGCATATAACTCTTTGTCATAGATGGGATAATTGAGTTGCGCTCTGGAAAGTTTCTCACTAAAGTATGCTATGGGGCGCTTCTCTTATGTTAACACACCTCCTATGCCATTACCACTAGCATCGCAATGAACTTCAAAAGGTTTGTCAAAGTTGGGTAATGCAAGCATGGGAGCATGAGTAAGCAAATTATTAAGCTCATTAAATGCGGTGTCTTGGGATGGTCCCCAAACAATGGTGCATTTTTCTTACTCAAAGCATGCAAAGGGGATGCAATGGTGCTAAAATCCTTGACGAATCTATGATAGAAACCGGCTAAACCAAGAAAACTACGCACTTGTTGCAAGTTGGTTGGTTGGGGCCAAGTTTTAATAGCATTGATCTTAGATTCATCAACATGAACACCCTTAGAATACACAATGAAACCCAATCAAACAAGCTTATCAACACCAAAAAGGCATTTGTCCATATTAGCATAAAGGTGCTCTTTCCTAAGGGTTTGCAACACGGTTCTAAGATGGGTGAGATGATCTTTGAGAGATTTGCTAAACACAAGAATATCGTCAAAATAGACCACAACAAATACGCCAATATAGGGTCGAAGAACAAAATGCATGACTCTCATGAAAGTGTCGGGTGCTTCAGATAAACCCATTGGCATAACAAGACATTCATATAAGCCAAATTTGGTCTTAAACGCGGTTTTCCATTCATCACCTTCTTGGATGCGTATTTGATAGTAGCCACTTTTAAGATCAATTTTAGAGAAATGGTGGCTCTGCTAAGCTCATCTAGCATATCATCTAGGCGTGGAATAGGGTAACAATAACGCATGGTAATAGCATTGATAGGATGACAATCGGAACACATGCGATATGTACCATCTTTCTTGGTAACAAGGATTACCGGGACGGCACAAGGGCTCAAACTTTCTCGTACATGGCCGTTGTCGATGAGGTGTTGTACTTGCCGTTGGATCTCCTTGGTTTCCTCGGGGTTGACGCGGTAGGGAGCCTTGTTAGGAAGGGGTGCTCCGGGGATGAGGTCTATTCGGTGTTCGATGCCTCGTAGTGGAGGTAGACCCGGAGGTAGCTCGTCGGGGAAAACATCTTGGAATTCCTGCAATAGAGAAGATAACACTAAAGGTAGATTGTGAGAGTTGCTAGTTTTTGGTGCTTCGTCCTTGCACAAAAGGACATAGTGCATGACACTTGATGGGTTCTCACACACTTCTCTTATCTCACTTTTGGTGGAAAATAGCACTAAGTTTTTCTTGTCGCTCATCATGGAGGCACTCAATTTGGGCTTGTGGCGCTCACTCTCTTTTGGGTGGTTTGCTCTCTTGCTATTCTCTCCATGATGGGTGGCTTGCTTGTCGGCGATCACTTGGCTTGGAGACATTGGTCGTAGCACATATCCCTTTCCTTTCATCTTGAAGCTATAGTGATTCGTTCGCCTGTTGTGGATGACACCTCAGTCAAATTGCCATGGTCATCCAAGAAGGAGGTGGCAAACGGACATCGGAACGACATCACACTCCAAAGTGTCTTCGTAAGCTCCGATCTTGAAGGAGACTTGCACCATATGCTCGACTTGAATAGTGCCGGAGTCGCTAAGCCATTGAACTTTGTAGGGATGTGGGTGCTTCATCTTGACCAATTGGAGCTTGGAACATAGTTCTTCACTTGCCAAGTTATGACAACTCCCTCCATCGATGATGACCTTCACGGACCTTCCATTGATGCCGGCTTTGGTGTGGAAGATATGGCATCTTTGGTCTTCGTCTTGTTGATGTTGAAGTGTCAAGACCTTGGAGACAACAAGAGCGGGACTTGAATCTTCATCACAAAAGACTTGATTATCCTCATCGTCATTCACTTGCCGGTGCATGGCCACTTGCTCAAGGGCTTTCATTTCCTCTTCACTCATGGAGTCATAGGTTCCGTCGTCGTTGAGGATCATGGTGCGCTTGTTGGTACACTCGAATGACTTGTGGCCTCGGCCGCCGCATGTGAAGTACTTGAGTGAACTTGTCTTAGTGGTCTCATCGGTTGGAGTAGATGATGATGAAGCTCTCGGCTTGAAGTTGCTTGTAGTAGGAGGACAACTTGAGGTTGTCAAAGTTTTCTTGTAACTTGACTTGTCGCTGTTGCTCGTAGATGGCTTGGTTGGGGTAGAAGGTGTTGGACTCGTTGAAGCTTGGTTGTTGGAGAAGTTGTAGCTATTGGAAGAGTACTTGGCTTACTTGAAGTCATCTTGCACTTGGCGTTCCTCCTTGGTAGCTTGATGTACTAGCTCGATGAGCTTCGAGTAAGGTTGGAAGTCGGCGATCTTCTTCATAGGATGATTGAGTCCATTCAAGAAACATGCCATAGTTTGCTCATCATCTTCCGTGACATTTGCTCTTATCATGGAAATCTCCATTTCCTTGTAGTATTCTTCAACGCTCTTGGTTCCTTGCTTGAGGAGTTGGAGTTTCTTGAAGAGGTCGCGGTTGTAGTATGTTAGCACGAAGCGTGCTCTCATGACATCCTTCCTTTGATCCCAAGTGGTGATAGGTGATTCACCTCTTACCTCTCGGCGCTCAATGACTTGTTCCCACCAAATGAGGACGTAATCTTGGAAGTCAAGGGATGCCATAGCGATTTTATTCTCTTCCTCATAGGTGTGGAAGCGAAAGATCTTGTCGACCTTCAATGCCCATGAAAGGTACTCTTCGGGATCATTGCTTCCAGTAAATTTGGGCATGGTGAACTTTAGTTTGCCGTAGCGTTGCTCTTCATTGTGTTGGGGTCGAGGGTGATGACGACCTTGACAAGGAGGATTGTCTCCCTCAACTTGCTCTTATCATGGAGGGTTGTCAACCTCATTTTGTTCTTGGCGAACTTGAGGTTCTTGTCGAGGAGCTTGTGGAACTTGACGATGCAGTCGAGCTTGATGGTTCCTCTCTTGAACTTCCTCGCGAAGCGCTTCTTGTTGCTCGCGCGTGTGACCGTTGCGGTCGGCGATGGCGCGACTTGTTTCATGGAGGGCACATTGGGCCTTGAGTGCTTGAGCTTCACGTCGTTGTTGTTGTTGTCGGAGCGCCTCGGTGTCTTGCTCCTCTTGATGTCGGCACGCTCGTTCTTCCTCTTGTTGGCATAGACGTTGACGTTCTTGTGCTTGCGCGAATGTAGCTTGGTTTTGACGATGTCGATGCTCTTGCGCGTTGCTCTTGATGATCGGTGTCGTGTAGGGGATTGCGATCTGCATGACGATATTGACGCATGGCTCGTCGAAGAGTGTTTGATGTCGGAGTACTTGAGCCAGTGATGGTGTCGTCGGAGTGTCGACTCAAGCGGCTCCATCTTGAGTAGGACGAAGAGGTAGAAGAGCGGTTGACCAACAAGGCGTGAATCTCGTCCATTCTTGCATTGCTCTCTTGCTTTTGTTTGTCGAGCTTGTTGTCGAAGTAGTCTCTTGTACGTTGCTCGGAGAGTTGCAAGTCGGTGGCGAGGTTGTCGATGCGGTCGCTCATTGCTTGTTGTTCTTGATGCAAAGCTCGTTGTGTGCCAAATAGGTGTATCTTGGTGACTTCGTTGTTCGGGTCGTCGTCTTGTTCTAGGAAGAGTGGGTTGGTAGAAGAACTTGGCCTATCCATCATTCCAAGCAAATATGTGAGTGGGAGAAAGATAAGAACTTATACCAAATGTACATTGACCGATGTTGAAGATGGATCAATGATCACTCAAATGTGTAATAAGGAAATAGCACAATTGGTACCAATTCTTGTCGGTTCTCACACCTACACAAATAAAGCTTATAGTGGAGCTCGGTTAGGATTGTGGCACAAAATTTGATGCAATTGTTAGTGAGCCTCAATAATGTTGGAAAAGATTCACAAATTTGCAAATGCAATAAGTAGACCAATGTCAAGATATGGTACACGAAAACACACACGCAAATAGATAAGTGGGTCGTGCAACCAAGGAATGAGCCAAAATGTGGAATCCACGAAAATGCTCTTGTTGCACAACACTAGAGAGACGCTAGCACGATTGCACAATAGGCGGATACGAAACTTATGCACAACCTACTAAGCAAAAATGCAACGACTTCTATCCCAAGTATTCTATATGCATGGTATTTTGATGATATGATCCAAGATGATCGAGTATGAAAATCTTAATGTAGTGTGATTGTAAGTGAATCTAGTGCCACCCCTAGTTGGTTTCGGAGTACGACAAACTTGGTTGAGGGACTAATGTGTTTGTGAGAATTGCAGGATAACACAGGTAGTAGTCCCTTATTGATTCGGTTTACCTACCAGAGATGACCCCTAAAAATGTGTGAAGACATTGAAGACAATGGTGGTTCGTGAAGACATTCATGATGAAGATTATGACTTGTGAAGACATTCACTTGAAGACTATGGAGTGCGAAGACATAGTTGTTTCGTAGTTTTCTTTTCTTCTTTGTTGAGTCATAGGAACCACCGTACTGTTAAGTGGGGTCCAAGTGAACAAAGTTAGAGTGACTGAAGTGATGCTCAACCAAAATCATATGTCTTCGAGCGAAGACAGTGAGAGCAAATCTCATCCAGAGCTAGATGAGTCAGCTTTGCTTGTAGCCCAAGTAAAGGTGCCACGGTGTTTTGATACGTCTCCGTCGCATCTATAATTTTTGATTGTTTCATGATAATATTATACAAGTTTCACATATTTTTGGCGCCTTTTTATATGATTTATTGGACTAACCTATTGAACCAGTGCCCAACGCCAGTTCCTGTTTTTTGCATTGAAAGTGCTAGTTATCGACTAGAGGGGGTGTGAATAGGCGATTTTTATGAAAGTCTTCAACACATGGGAGTTTCGAAGACAAACAATAGAAATGAACCTATTTACATGCAGCAGAAGGTAGACTACACTAGACAAACCATAGTCAAGTATTCAATGAAGTGAGAGCACGAAGACTCTTAGCAGCTCGGTAGTATGGATCAGGATGGAAGATAGTGTGAAGCCAAACAACAATAGTCGTCACACAGTGAAGTCAAACAGATAATGCAAGCAGGTAATGACTTCACAATTACAAACTGTGAGTAAAGAGAAGTAAGAGATAGAACTAGATGCTTGGTGAGGACAGTGATTTGTTGGACCAGTTCCAGTTGCTGTGACGACTGTACGTCTAGTTAGGGAGACTGAGATTTAACTCAGAAGACCGCGTCTTCACCTTATTCCCCTTGAGCTAAGGACACTTAGTCCTCGCCCAATCACTCTGGTAAGTCTTCAAGGTAGACTTCCAAAACCTTCACAGACTTCGTTCACCGGCAATCCACAATGACTCTTGGATGCTCAGAACGCGACGCCTAACCGGCTGGAGGATTCACGGTCCTCAAGTGTAACAAGTCTTCAGATCACGCGGACAGAAAGACTTTTGTGATGCCAAACACTCTTTGGGATCTAGGTGGTTTGGGGTTTGTCCTTGCAAGGATCTCTCTCTCAGATGCTTCGGAGGTGGGTTGCTCTCAAACGACAAAAGCCGTGCACTAACTCTAAGCAGCCACCAATTTATGGTGTAGGGGGTGGGCTATTTATAGCCAGGAGGCAACCCGACCTGATTTGTCTGAAATGACCCTGGGTCACTAAGGAACTGACACGTGTCCAACGGTCAGATTCAAACACACGCGACAGCTTGACTTGGGCTACAAGTAAAACTGACTTATCCGACTCTGGATAAGATTTGCTCTCATTGTCTTCGCTCAAAGACATAGGATTTGGTTGAGCATCACTCCAATCACTCTGACTTTGTTCACTTGGACCCCACTTAACAGTACGGTGGTTCCTATCACTCAACAAAGAAGAAAAGGAAACGACAAAACAACTATGTCTTCGCTCTCCATAGTCTTCATGCGATGTCTTCTTATGTCATAGTCTTCAATGTGAATATCTTCACAGACCACCATTATCTTCAATGTCTTCACACATTTTTAGGGGTAATCTCCAGTAGGTAAACCGAATCAATGAGGGACTACTACCTGTGTTATCCTACAATTCTCACAAACACATTAGTCCCTCAACCAGGTTTGTCGTCAATACTCCAAAACCAACTGGGGTGGCACTAGATGCACTTACATGCATGTTTTTTGTATCGCAGAATATCCATATCAAACGAAGTCCAAATGCAATAAAATTTCATAAGAGAATTATTTTGGAATATATGTGATTTTTGGGAGTTGGAATCACCGCAAACGGAGGCCCACACAGGGCACAAGACACCAGCGCACCACCCCTGAGCCACGCGCGTGGTGGTGGGTTGTGCTCACCTCGTACGTCGGTTGGAGCTCTACTTCGGGTGCAAGGAAGCTTATATCCATAAAAAAATCATGTTAAAATCTAAGCGCAATCGGAATTACGGATCTCCGGGAATATAAGAAATGGTTTTCGGCTAGATCAGAGGAACGCGAAACAGAAGAGAACAGAGAGGGAGATCCAATCTCGGAGGGGCTCCCGCCCCTCCGCCTCCATGGATGCCATGGACCAGAGGGGGAACTCTCCTCCCATCTAGGGGGAGGCCAAGGAAGAAGAAGAAGGAGGGGGATCTGTCCCCCTCACTTCTGGTGGCGCCGGAGTGCCGCCGGGGCAACGATCAGGACGGCGATCTACATCAACAATGTTGCTACCATCAACACCAACTCTCTCCCCCTCTATGCAGCGGTGTAACTGTCAGTGAGAAACGACACCTATGGGATCACAAGAATCCCTACTACGGTTGCCGGGGCGCAGGGTTGTGAGAAGAGCAGGATTAGCAGTCAACACAAGGATCGTTTACCCAGGTTCGGGCCGCAAGGATGCGTAATACCCTAGTCCTGCTTGGGTGGATGTATTTCAGAGAGTTCTTGAGCTCTCAAACTAGCTATGGTGGCTGCGTGGTCCAAAAGAGCTGAATCCCTCTCCAGTACGCCATGGGCCTCCTTTTATAGTCGAAAGGGGCTGCCACAGTGGAACACAGGAGGTGGAAAGGCATACAGTACTGGGAGCTTATCGCCCGTATTACAGGATAAGACGCATTTAATGCTCCACTGAGGTGTCCCCTAGCTTTATCGGGGACGGGAGCGAGGCCCGTCCCGTTTGTCGCTGCTCCTCCTCGCTTCGACACGCGCCCTGACCAGCGATGCGTGCTGCGCCATGTAGGCAGGCAGGCAGCTGAGGTGGCGCGGTGGTAAGATCTTAACGAAGATCTGCATGCTGCCATGCAGGCGCTTGCCGATCGGGCCTGGAAGCAGCATGTTGCCACGCAGGTGCCAGCCCAGCTGGTTGGGCTGGCAGCTGCATGCAAACGGCGGTGGAAAACTTTGGCTGGCGCGGGCCTGGCAGTGGCCCCGCTGTTGTCCTCGGCAAGGGCCTTGCTGGGGGCCCGGCAAGGGTCTTGCCGAGGGGCGCAGTCATCCCCAGCAAGGATCTTGCCGGGGGTCTTGTGGCTTCCCTCGGCAAGGATTCCGCCGAGGGTCGCCGTCTTCTAGTCCTCATCTGATCTCATGTACTCATGATCTTGACGAAGATCTGCATGTCACTTACAGAGGTGCCTCCCGAGCCTGGGTTCCAACACAGCTGTTGGTGATACTTGGAACCCCTGGGCTCAAGGGTGGCTCGCTCTGTGGGTGCTGGGAAAGTTGCCCCGGCAAGGCTCTTGCCGGGGCCGCGGAGGCCGCCCCGGCAAGGATCTTGCCGGGGGAGTCCACCTCACCCCTTTGCTCTCAGTGCTCCTGGTCCTGGCGTTGTCGTGGTTGTCTTGGGCTTCGGCTTCTCTCCGGCTGCCCTCCTCTGCCCTGCTTAGTGTGGTTGTGGCGCGTGGCTCCGACTGCCCGCGCACAAGTAAAGGGGTACAAAGGTGTGCCCCTACTTTTGTACACCGACAGGAGCCCCCGGGCCTGGGCCACACATAAGCACGACACGTTGTTGGGCCAGGCCCAGAACGGTGCGCGGGCAGGCGGGGCGGATTTTACCGCAGTAACTGCTCATCCGCTGCGCTTCCCCAATGCCCGCGTGCGACATGGAGGGTCGTGCGTGACGTGGGGGTCATGCGTGATGCAGTTTCCGCACGCATGCGTCACGTCGCAGTTAATGGGAAAGGAGGCGGCCTGCGCCTTCCCTGTAAAAAGGAATAACCGCGGGCACGCTGCTCACTTTACCCCTTCCGCGCCTTCTTCCAATCTCAGAGCCGCCGCCCCCTTCTCCTTCCTCCCTAAGCTTCGCTCTTGCTCGCCACCGCCGTGTCCCCGTCGTCTTCTATCTCTTGCTCCCCTAGCCGCCATGGCGCCCAAATCCACCAAGGGCAAGGCCAAGGACGCCGGAGCGACGGAGCCGCCGGAGAGTGCGCTGGCGGTGCAGCGGACGCAGCTCGCCTGCTTCCCCTCGACGGTCGACGTGTTCGAGCTCTGGGAGGCCTTCAAACCCTTGTGGGGGGTCAATACGGGGGGAGAGAAGACAGGGCATCCAGCCACGCGCGTCATCCCCGCCAATTGCGCCGAGACCGCTCCAAATCGGTACCCTTTCTTCATCGACTACTTCTCCTGCGGGCTCTGTCCCCCCTTCTCTGATTTCTTCAGCGATGTCATGCACACCTACGGCTTCCACCTTTTGGATTTTACTCCAAACGTCGTGGCGTGCATGGCTCTTTTCGCGCACCTCTGCGAGGGCTTCGCCGGGGTGCACCCCAACACGGCGCTTTTCCGCCACTACTTCTCCCCTCGGATCCAACCGGGGGGCGCCATCTCTCGCTGCATCACCTGGATCCCACAGTCCAAGGGGGCATACTCGGAGGGCGCCATGAAGGAGAGGTGGGAAGAATGGCGGGGCCGGTGGTGCTGGATCGAGGAGAAGGACCCGCCGGCGTTCGGTGAGGTTCGCCAGGCGCCGCCGGTCCGCAAGAGCGACTGGAGCGACGTTGACGCCAACGACGAGAAGCTCACGATCGCTACCACTAGGATCCTTCAGCTTACTGAGGCCGGGCTCACCCTCGAGATGATCGGGGCAGATTTCATCTGCCGCCGGATCGCTCCACTGCACAACAAGGGTAGGCCAGCCTGGCTCTTCACGAACGCCGCCGACATCATGATGCTTCGCCCCGGCCTCGACCACAACTTCACAGTGATGGGGCACGCTCACTTCTGCCAGCAGCTCTTCCAGCTCGACGTGAACCGCGACGGTGAGGTCGAGCGGACCAGCAAGGCCGCGAGGGCCGCTGCGAAGGCCGGCAAGGTCGCCAAGGGGCCCTTGTTGAAGTTGCCGGCAGGAGTGGTCCCGCTGAGCAATAACTCGCGCCGGACCGAGATCATTGCCATGATGCCAGACTTCAGCGCGCATGGCCTTGATCCGAGCTGGGTCGAGTCGGAGGTGATTAAGGTGCAGGAGTTCTTCGACACCTTGCATGAGGGGTACGTCACCGCCGAGCCGTGGCTTGTCCAGGACACCACCCAGTGGAGCTAGACTACATGGCCGCCAGGGCAATGGAGGCAAAGCTTGCCAAGGAGGCCGGCAGCGCCGGTGGTGTGGAGGACAGGGCCGCGACGGCCGCGGAGGAGGAGGAGCTTGCCCGGTGGGCAGAGGCCGCTGGGGAGGCTAGCAGCGCCGGCACCGAGGCTCCTCTTGTTAAGGATGCGGCCGACGAGTCGTCGTCGGAGGAGGCCGGGGCTGTTGACCCTCCGGCCACGGGGAGAGGGCGAGTCCTGCGGCGGGCCACTTCTGGCGAGCCGGTACGGCCCGTCAAGGCCGCACGTCAGCCAAAGTCTCCGGAGGAGTCCGCACGTCAGACGAGGGTTGCGGCGGCAAAGAAGGTGGTGAAGGCCGCTGTGGCGAAGAAGAAAGCATCTGCCTCCTCTTCGTCCAAGCGTGCCCAGACTCCGCCCTCCTCCCCTCTTCCGGCAGACGCCGACGTGGGGGTCACCTTTGACTTCGGGTCACTCAGCCCCAGAAGAAAGAGGTAGGCAACAGAGGAGGAGGTGTACGACGAGTGAGTATCTTGTTCCTCTCTGTCATCTCCGTCTCCTCAATCTATGCCGCTTGTGTTGATTTGTTTCCGCCTTCACAGGGACACGGAGACGCTGGCCCAGAGGGTGAAGAGGGCCAAGGCCTCGGCGGGCGGCCAGCCCCCGGCGGGTACTTTGAGGGCGCCATTGGTGGTGCTGAGCAGCCCGGATAGCAGCCCCCGGCACAGCCCCCAGCGTAAGTTCATCACTCTCCCCTCGTCGACATGTGTCGGGGGTATGACGCTTTGGTACTGACCTCACCGGGTGTGCAGGAGGAGAGTAGCGGCAGGAGGAGCCACAGAGGGCTACTCCCAACACGCCGCCCCCATCGACCACGCCGCCCGAGGGGTGTCCCCGGCAAGGGTGCCGAGCACCGAGCCCACGCACATGGAGGAGGAGGAGGAGAACTCGAGCGCCGGTGGCTTCGCCTCGGCGCCAAACATTGGTAGGGAAGGGACTTCTGCTTCCCAGCCTGGCACTGGTAAGTTGTTCGCCTTTCGTCCCTGTTCCTTTTTCTTTCCGACCCTTCGTCTTGGCCTTGCCCCACTCCCTCCTTTGGTGCCCAGATCCCTCCTCGGCGGACCCAGGGGACGTGGACGCCATCATTGAGGACATCGCCAAGGCCGCCGCGGGGGAGGCCGAGGAGATCACCGCCGAGGAGGCCGCCAAGGGCGCTGCTGAGGACGCCACCAAGGACGCCGCGGCAGAAGCCGAGAAGGTCACCATCGAGGAGTCCGCCAAGGGCGCTGCCAAAGACGCCGCCGAGGAGCCTGCCGGGGAGCCCGGCAAGGGGTCTGCCGGAGCCTGCCGGCAAGGCCGCCACCGAGGAGGAGGTGGTCGATGACCAGCCCTCCTCCTCTGCTGCCTCCGGCTCCGGCAGTTATCTGAGGGTGACCGACGACCTCTTCGTCCACCTCCCAGGGGCGTCCAGCTCCAGGGCGCCCGTCGAGGGAGAGGTGTTTGACGAAGAGGTGCTTGCCGCCGCCGGGCTCGAGGTCGTCGACGAGCCGAGCGCTGGCGGCGACGACTCTCAGGAGGACCGGCTTCTCCAGGCCATGGGTGCCCACTTCCGCAAGCTCCAAGCCCTCCACCGCGCCCGCCTGGACAAGGCCAAGTCCAGGATGGCAACGGTGGACCAAGCGGAGGCGGACCTCAAGGTGCGCATCGCCGAGGCGCAGGCTTGGTTCCACCAAGCTAGCGAAGAGCTGAAGACCGCCTAGGGCGAGCTGGCCAAGCGCGACGTGGAGCTCACCATGAAGCTGGCCGACATCGAGAAGGCCCTGGAGACGGTGGAGGGCTTGGCCGCAGCAGCCGAGTGCTACCTCTTGAGCAGTGCGTTGGTTTTCCCTTGAAGAGGAAAGGGTGATATAGCAAAGTAGCGTAAGTATTTCCCTCAGTTTTTGAGAACCAAGGTATCAATCCAATAGGAGGCTACGCGCGAGTCCCTCGCACCTACACAAAACAAATAAATCCTCGCAACCAATGCGATAAGGGGTTGTCAATCCCTACACGGTCACTTACGAGAGTGAGATCTGATAGATATGATAAGATAATATTTTTGGTATTTTTATGATAAAGATGCAAAGTAAAATAAAAGCAACGGAAATAACTAAGTGTTGAAAGATTAATATGATAAAGATAGACCCGGAGGCCATAGGTTTCACTAGTGGCTTCTCTCAAGAGCATAAGTATTTTACGGTGGGTGAACAAATTACTGTTGTGCAATTGACAGAATTGAGCATAGTTATGAGAATATCTAGGTATGATCATGTATATAGGCATCACGTCCGCGACAAGTAGACCGACTCCTGCCTGCATCTACTACTATTACTCCACACGTCGACCGCTATCCAGCATGCATCTAGAGTATTAAGTTCAAAAGAACAGAGTAACGCTTTAAGTAAGATGACATGATGTAGAGGGATAAACTCATGCAATATGATATAAACCCCATCTTGTTATCCTCGATGGCAACAATACAATACGTGCCTTGCTGCCCCTACTGTCACTGGGAAAGGACACCGCAAGATTGAACCCAAAGCTAAGCACTTCTCTCATTGCAAGAAAGATCAATCTAGTAGGCCAAACCAAACTGATAATTCGATGAGACTTGCAAAGATAACCAATCATACATAAAAGAATTCAGAAGATTCAAATATTGTTCATAGATAAACTTGATCATAAACCCACAATTCATCGATCTCAACAAACACACTGCAAAAGAAGATTACATCAAATAGATCTCCATGAGAGAGGGGGAGAACATTGTATTGAGTTCCAAAAAGAGAGAGGAAGCCATCTAGCTAATAACTATGGACCCGAAGGTCTGAGGTAAACTACTCACACTTCATTGGAGAGGCTATGGTGTTGATGTAGAAGCCCTCCGTGATGGATGCCCCCTCCGGCGGAGCTCCGGAACAGGCCCCGAGATGGGATCTCGTGGGTACAGAAGGTTGCGGCGGTGGAATTAGGTTTTTGGCTCCGTATCTGATCATTTCGGGGTACGTAGGTATATATAGGAGGAAGGAGTATGTCGGTGGAGCAACATGGGGCCCACGAGGGTGGAGGGCGCGCCCAGGGGGGTAGGCGCACCCCCCTACCTCGTGGCTACGTGGAAGCTTCCTTGACGTAGGGTCCAAGTATCCTGGATCATGTTCGTTCCGAAAATCACGTTCCCGAAGGTTTCGTTCCGTTTGGACTCCGTTTGATATTCTTTTTCTGCGAAACTCTGAAATAGGCAAAAAACAGCAATTCTGGGCTGGGCCTCCGGTTAATAGGTTAGTCCCAAAAATAATATAAAAGTGAATAATAAAGCCCAATAATGTCCAAAACAGAAGATAATATAGATGGAGCAATCAAAAATTAGAGATACGTTGGAGACGTATCAAGCATCCCCAAGCTTAATTCCTGCTCGTCCTCGAGTAGGTAAATGATAAAAACAGAATTTTTGATGTGGAATGCTACTTGATATGAATATTCAGATCCGAAAGATTCAAGATAAAAGTTCATATTGACATAAAAATAATAATACTTCAAGCATACTAACTAAGCAATTATGTCCTCTCAAAATAACATGGCCAAAGAAATTTCATCCCTACAAAATCATATAGTTTAGTCATGCTCCATCTTCATCACACAAGAATGCTCTCATCATGCACAACCCTGATGACAAGCCAAGCAATTGTTTCATAGTTTAGTAATCTCAAACTTTATAAACCTTCACACAATACATGAGCGCGAGACATGGATATAGCACTATGGGTGGAATAGAATATGACGATCGGGGTTATGTGGAGAAGATAAAAAAGGAGAAAGTCTCACATCAACGAGGCTAATCAATGAGCTATGGAGATGCCCATCGATGGATGTTAATGCAAGGAGTAGGGATTACCATGTAACGAATGCACTAGAGCTATAAATATATGAAAGCTCAACAAATGAAAATAAGAGGGTGTGCATCCAACTTGCTTGCTCACGAAGACCTAGGGCACTTGAGGAAGCCCATTGTTGGAATATACAAGCCAAGTTCTATAATGAAAAATTCCCACTAGTATATGAAGGTGACAAAACAAGAGACTCTCTATCATGAAGATTATTGTGCCACTTTGAAGCACAAGTGCGGTAAAAGGATAGTAACATTGTCCCTTCTCTCTTTTTCTCTCTTTTTTTGGGCCTTCTCTTTTTTTATGGCCTTTCTCTCTCTTTTTTATTCCTCACTTGGGACAATGCTCTAGAAAATGATGATCATCACACTTCTATTTATTTGCAACTCAATGATTACAACTCGATACTAGAACAAAGTATGACTCTATATGAATGCCTCCGGCGGTGTACCGGGGTATGCAATGAACCAAGAGTGACATGTATGAAAGAATTATGAACGGTGGCTTTGCCACAAATACTATGTCAACTACATGATCATGCAAAGCAATATGACAATGATGAACGTGTCATGATAAACGGAATGGTGGAAAGTTGCATGGCAATATATCTCAGAATGGCTATGGAAATGCCATAATAGGTAGGTATGGTGGCTGTTTTGAGGAAGATATAAGGAGGTTTATGTGTGAAAGAGTGTATCATATCACGGGGTTTGGATGCACCGGCGAAGTTTGCACCAACTCTCAATGTGAGAAAGGGCAATGCACGGTACCGAAGAGGCTAGCAATGGTGGAAAGGTGAGAGTGCGTATAATCCATGGACTCAACATTAGTCATAAAGAACTCACATACTTATTGCAAAAATCTACAAGTCATCAAAAACCAAGCACTACACGCATGCTCCTAGGGGGATAGATTGGTAGGAAAAGACCATCGCTCGTCCCCGACCGCCACTCATAAGGAGGACAATCAAAGAACACCTCATGTTTCAAATTTGTTACACAACGTTTACCATACGTGCATGCTACGGGACTTGCAAACTTCAACACAAGTATTTCTCGAATTCACAACTACTCAACTAGCACAACTTTGATATCACTACCTCCATGTCTCAAAACAATCATCAAGCATCAAACTTCTCTTAGTATTCAACACACTCATAAGAAAGTTTTTACTAATCTTGAATACCTAGCATATTAGGAATTTTTAAAGCAAATTACCATGCTATTTAAGACTCTCAAAATAATCTAAGTGAAGCATGAGAGATCAATAGTTTCTATAAAACAAATCCACCACCGTGCTCTAAAAGATATATGTGAAGTGCTAGAGCAAAAACTATATAACTCAAAAGATATAAGTGAAGCACATAGAGTATTCTAATAATTTCCGAATCATGTGTGTCTCTCTCAAAAGGTGTGTACATAAAATATGATTGTGGTAAACTAAAAAGCAAAGACTCAAATCATGCAAGACGCTCCAAGCAAAACACATATCATGTGGTGAATAAAAATATAGCTCACAGTAAAGTTACCGATGGAAGTAGACGAAAGAGGGGATGCCTTCCGGGGCATCCCCAAGCTTTGGCTTTTTGGTGTACTTAGATTATCTTGGGGTGCCATGGGCATCCCCAATCTTAGGATCTTGCCACTCCTTGTTCCATAATCCATCAAATCTTTCACCCAAAACATGAAAACTTCACAACACAAAACTCAGCAGAAAATCTCGTGAGCTCCGTTAGCGAAAGAAAACAAAAGACCACTTCAAGGTACTGTAATGAACTCATTCTTTATTTATATGGGTGTTAAACCTACTGTATTCCAACTTCTCTATGGTTTATAAACTCTTTTACTGGCCATAGAATCATCAAAATAAGCAAACAACACACGAAAAACAGAATCTGTCAAAAAAAGAACAGTCTGTAGTAATCTATAACTAACGCAAACTTCTGGAACTCCAAAAAATCAGCCAAAATAAGAAGACATAGACAATTTTTTTATTGATCAGCATCAATTGGAATCAATATTTTATCACTATCTGGTGATCTTTAACAATTATTTTCGTGAACAGAATGTTTCTGGAATTTTCTGCAAGATCAAATAACTATCATCCAAGAAGATCCTATAGGTTTAACTTGGCACAAACACTAATTAAAACATAAAAACACATCTAACCAGAGGCTAGATCAAATATTTATTCCTAAACAGAATCAAAAAGTAAAAAACTAAAAAATAAAATTGGGTTGCCTCCCAACAAGCGCTATCGTTTAGCGCCCCTAGCTAGGCATAAAGGCAAAGATAGATCTGGGTATTGCCATCTTTGGTGGGCAATCCATAAGTGGCTCTCATGATAGATTCATATGGTAGTTTTATTTTCTTCCTAGGGAAGTGTTCCATGCCTTTCTTTAATGGAAATTGGAATCTAATATTCCCTTCCTTCATATCAATAATTACACCAATCGTTCTAAGGAAAGGTCTACCAAGAATAATAGGACATGAAGGATTGCAATCTATATCAAGAACGATAAAATCTACGGGCACATAGTTCCTATTTGCAACAATAAGAACATCATTAATTCTTCCCATAGGTTTCTTAATAGTGGAATCCGCAAGGTGTAAGTTTAAAGAGCAATCATCAAAATCACGGAAACCTAGAAAATCGCACAAAGTTTTTGGAATCGTGGAAACACTAGCACCCAAATCACACAAAGCATAGCATTCATGATCTTTAATCTTAATTTTAATAGTAGGTTCCCACTCATCATAAAGTTTTCTAGGGATAGAAACTTCCAACTCAAGTTTTTCTTCATAAGATTGCATCAAGGCATCAACGGTATGTTTGGTAAAAGCTTTATTTTGACTATAAGCATGGGGAGAATTTAGCACGGATTGCAACAAGGAAATACAATCTATCAAAGAGAAATTATCATAATTAAATTCCTTCAAATCCAGAATTGTGGGTTTATTAATATCTAGGGTTTTGTTCTCTTCAATCCCACTTTTATCAATTTTAGCATCAAGATCTAAAAACTCCGAATTTTTGGAACGCCTTCTAGGTAAAGGTGGATCATACTCAGTCCCATCATTAAGATTCATATTGTAAACAAAGATTTAATAGGGGACACATCAATAACTTTTAGATCTTCATCTTTATTTTCATAGAAATTTGAAGAACACGCTTTTATAAAGCAATCCTTCTTAGAACGCATCCTAGCGGTTCTTTCTTTGCACTCATCAATGGAAATTCTCATGGCTTTGAGAGACTCATTGATATCATGCTTAGGAGGAATAGATCTTAGTTTTAAAGAATCAACATCAAGAGAAATTCTATCAATGTTGCTAGCCAATTCATCAACTTTAAGCAATTTTTCTTCAAGCAAGGCATTGAAATTCTTTTGCAAATTCATAAACCCCTTAACACTAGTCTCAAATTCAGCGGGCATCTTATTGAAATTTCCATAAGAGTTGTTGTAGGAATTACCATAATTATTAGAGGAATTACTAGGATAAGGCCTAGGATTAAAGTTTCCTCTATACGCGTTGTTACCAAAATTATTCCTACCAACAAAATTCACATCCAGAGATTTATTATTATTCTCAATCAAAGTAGACAAAGGCATATCATTAGGATCAGAAGAAACACTCTTACTAGCAAATAATTTCATAAGTTCATCCATCTTTCCACCCAAAACATTAATTTCTTCTATCGCATGCACTTTTTTATTAGTAGATCTTTCAGTGTGCCGTTGAGAATAATTAACCATAATATTATCTAGGAGTTTAGTAGCTTCTCCTAAAGTGATTTCCATAAAAGTGCCTCCCGCGGCCGAATCTAAAAGATTTCTAGAAGCAAAATTCAATCCGGCATAAAAAATTTGTATAATCATCCACCAATTCAAACCATGTGTAGGTCAATTACGTATCATTAATTTCATCCTCTCCCAAGCTTGTGCAACATGTTCATGATCAAGTTGCTTAAAATTCATAATCTCGTTTCTAAGAGAGATAATCTTAGCGGGAGGAAAATACTTAGAGATAAAAGCATCTTTGCACTTATTCCAAGAATCAATACTATTTTTAGGCAAAGATGAAAACCAAGCTTTAGCACGATCTCTAAGCGAAAAAGGAAATAGCTTCAATTTAACAATATCATTATCAACATATTTCTTCTTTTGCATATCACACAAATCAACGAAGCTATTTAGATGAGTAGCAGCATCTTCACTAGGAAGGCCGGTGAATTGATCTTTCATAACAAGATTCAACAAAGCAGATTGATTTCACAAGATTCAGTATCGGTAAGAGGAGCAATCGGAGTGTTAAGGAAATAATTATTGTTGGTATTGGTAAAGTCACACAATTAGGTATTATCTTGAGCCATCACGACAAGCAAGCAATCCAACACACTAGCAAACAAAAAGCAAGCGAAAAAGAGGCGAACGAAAAAGAGAGGGCGAATAAAACGGCAAGGGTGAAGTGGGGGAGAGGAAAACGAGAGGCAAATGGCAAATAATGTAAAGCGGGAGATAAGGGTTTGTGATGGGTACTTGGTATGTTGACTTTTGCGTAGACCTCCCCGGCAACGGCGCCAGAAATCCTTCTTGGTACCTCTTGAGCACTGTGTTGGTTTTCCCTTGAAGAGGAAAGGGTGATGCAGCAAAGTAGCGTAAGTATTTCCCTCAGTTTTTGAGAACCAAGGTATCAATCCAGTAGGAGGCTACGCGCGAGTCCCTCGCACCTACACAAAACAAATAAATCCTCGCAACCAACGCGATAAGGGGTTGTCAATCCCTACACGGTCACTTACGAGAGTGAGATCTGATAGATATGATAAGATAATATTTTTGGTATTTTTATGATAAAGATGCAAAGTAAAATAAAAGCAAGGGAAATAACTAAGTGTTGAAAGATTAATATGATAAAGATAGACCCGGGGGCCATAGGTTTCACTAGTGGCTTCTCTCAAGAGCATAAGTATTTTACGGTGGGTGAACAAATTACTGTTGAGCAATAGACATAACTGAGCATAGTTATGAGAATATCTAGGTATGATCATGTATATAGGCATCACGTCCGAGACAAGTAGACCGAGTCCTGCCTGCATCTACTACTATTACTCCACACATCGACCGCTATCCAGCATGCATCTAGAGTATTAAGTTCATAAGAACAGAGTAACGCCTTAAGCAAGATGACATGATGTAGAGGGATAAATTCATGCAATATGATAAAAACCCCATCTTGTTATCCTCGATGGCAACAATACAATACGTGCCTTGCTGCCCCTACTGTCACTGGGAAAGGACACCGCAAGATTGAACCCAAAGCTAAGAACTTCTCCCATTGCAAGAAAGATCAATCTAGTAGGCTAAACCAAACTGATAATTTGAAGAGACTTGCAAAGATAACCAATCATACATAAAAGAATTCAGAAGATTCAAATATTGTTCATAGATAAACTTGGTCATAAACCCACAATTCATCTGTCTCAACAAACACACCGCAAAAGAAGATTACATCGAATAGATCTCCACGAGAGAGGGGGAGAACATTGTATTGAGATCGAAAAAGAGAGAGGAAGCCATCTAGCTAATAACTATGGACCCGAAGGTCTGAGGTAAACTACTCACACTTCATCGAAGAGGCTATGGTGTTGATGTGGAAGCCCTCCATGATGGATGCCCCCTCCGGCGGAGCTCCGGAACGGGCCCCAAGATGGGATCTCGTGGGTACAGAAGGTTGCGGCGGTGGAATTAGGTTTTTGGCTCTGTATCTGATCGTTTGGGGGTACGTAGGTATATATAGGAGGAAGGAGTACATCGGTGGAGCAACATGGGGCCCACGAGGGTGGAGGGCGCGCCCAGGGGGGTAGGCGCGCCCCCCTACCTCGTGGCTTCCTGGAAGCTTCCTTGACGTAGGGTTCAAGTCTCCTGGATCATGTTCGTTCCGAAAATCACGTTCCCGAAGGTTTCATTCCGTTTGGACTCCGTTTGATATTCTTTTTCTGCGAAACTCTGAAATAGGCAAAAAATTAGCAATTCTGGGCTGGGCCTCCGGTTAATAGGTTAGTCTCAAAAATAATATAAAAGTGAATAATAAAGCCCAATAATGTCCAAAACAGAAGATAATATAGCATGGAGCAATCAAAAATTATAGATACATTGGAGACGTATCACCGAGGCTGCCCGGACCCAGCATCAGGCCGCGCCGAACTCCAGGAGGAGGACCTCGCCAAGCGCGAGGCGGACTTCGACACCAAGCTCCACACCAAGGACAAGGATGTGGAGAAGCTTGCCGCGCAGTGGACCCAAGAGCTAGAGCAGAGGCACAAAGAGACACTCGATGCCCAGGCTCTGGTTCACGCCGGCAAGGTGAAGGAGCTGGAGGTGGAGCGGGATGGGCTAAAGGAGCAGACCTTGAAGCTGTCCCAGGAGAAGGACACGCTCAACAGCGCCTCGACGGAGGCGCAGGGCGCTGCCGTCAGCAGGGGCGGGGAGCTCTCCGAGGCCAACAACTCCATCAAACACCTCAAGCTGAAGCTGGAGGGTCTCGAGAAGATGTTGTCGGAGGCCAGGGCCCGGGAAGGGACCCTGACCAAAAACCTGGAGACCGAGAAGTAGCTGCGGAAGAACGAGGCCCTCAACTTCAAGGAGCACGTGGAGGGCGAGAACCGCTGGCTCGATCGCCTCGCCACCGTCGCCAACCAGGCCGCCGCGCAGCTGGCCACCATGGGGATGCCGGACATGAGGTACGCCCGGGAGCGGAGTGTGAGCGCCAACTGTAGCCTGACCCTGTTCTTTGAGAAGGTCATCGGTGCTTTGGAGCGTCTTCACACCAACCAAGTGAGGGAGTCCTGGATTAGGGGGTCCTCGGACAGCCGGATTATATACTTTAGCCGGACTATTGGACTATGAAGATACAAGACTCAAGACTTCGTCCTGTGTCCGGATGGGACTCTCCTTTGCATGGAAGGCAAGCTTGGCAATATGGATATGTAGATCTCCTCCCTTGTAACCGACTCTGTGTAACCCTAGCCCCCTCCGGTGTCTATATAAACCGGAGGGTTTAGTCCGTAGGACAACAACAATCATAATCATAGGCTAGCTTCTAGGGTTTAGCCTCTACGATCTCGTGGTAGATCAACTCTTGTAATACTCATATCATCAAGATCAATCAAGAAGGAAGTAGGGTATTACCTCCATTGAGAGGGCCCGAACCTGGGTAAACATTGTGTCCCCCGCCTCCTGTTACCATCCGCTTAGACGCACAGTTCGGGACCCCCTACCCGAGATCCGCCGGTTTTGACACCGACATTGGTGCTTTCATTGAGAGTTCCATTGTGCCGTCGCGATAAAGGCTTGATGGCTCCCTCGACTTGGATTCGTCCCCGGCCACGGGCTCTGAACCGCCTGCGTCCGTGCCTATCAAATCTGATTGGGCACCGATCATGGAGTTTTCCTCCGCAGATATCTTTCAGCACTCACCACTGGGCGACGTGCTAAACTCATTGAGGTCTCTCTCCTTGTCAGGAGACCCTTGGCCGAACTATGTCCGGCTAGAGTGGGATGCGGACGACGAAGAAATTCGCTTCCCACCCACCACCCACTTAGTAGCCACTGTCGATGATTTAACCGACATGCTCGATTTCGGCTCCGAAGACATCGACGGTATGGACGACGATGTAGGAGACGAACAGGAACCACCGCCCACAGGGCGCTGGACTGCCACCTCATCATATGATATATACATGGTGGACACCCCCAAAGAAGGTGATGGCGATAAGGCAACGGAGGATAATCCCTCCAAGAAGCAATCCAAGCACTGGCGTCAGCGGCGCCGCTCTAAGTCCCGCCATAGCAAAATCAGCGATACCGGCACAAGAACAATAACGCTCCGGATAGTGCCGAAGACGAAGACAATCCCCTCCAGCCAGACCTCGAGCGGGAGGATGAACTAGCTAGCCCTCAAGAACAGGCAGCAGACGGAGAATCAGAGGATGACAATTACATGCCTCTCTCTGAAGACGAGGTGAGCCTCAACGACGAAGAATTTATCGTGCCTGAGGATCCCGTCGAGCAGGAGCGCTTCAAGCGCTGGCTTATAGCCACAGCAAATAGCCTGAAGATAAAGCAACAACAGCTTCGAGCTGATCAAGATCTGCTAGCGGATAGATGGACTGAGGTCCTGGCGGCCGAGGAATACGAACTCGAGCGCCCAACCAAGAGTTACCCAAAGCGCAGGTTGCTACCCCAACTCGAGGAGGAAGCATTGAAACCTGCATTACCAGCGTATCATGTGGCTGATCGGCCACCTCGTGGCCGAGACAAAGGGGCATATCAGCCCGAAGTCCAGCCCGCACCCCGTCGCCAGACAAACAAAAACACCAAGGCCTGGGGCAACACGCAGGACCTGCGTGACGTATTGGAAAACAAAGCAGGACATACAAGATCGATCTACGGATCACGGGGGCGCGCCCCAATGCGTGACGATGATCGTCACGCCGGATACACTAAAAGCAAATCCGGCCGGGCTGAATACAGCAGACAAGACTCATATGAACTGCGTCGCGACATAGCCCGACATAGAGGTGCCGCACACCCCC
Organism: Triticum aestivum; assembly: GCF_018294505.1. Classification (NCBI taxonomy): domain Eukaryota; kingdom Viridiplantae; phylum Streptophyta; class Magnoliopsida; order Poales; family Poaceae; genus Triticum; species Triticum aestivum. The sequence continues at coordinate 405,492,044 of NC_057811.1, read as the reverse complement.
TATGCTTCACTGATGAAGTAATGGATCACGAATTCCCAGAAGGGTTTAAACCCGTAAACATTGAATCATATGATGGTACTACAGACCCCGCGGTATGGATAGAAGACTTCTTCCTCCACATTCACATGGCCCGCAGGGATGATCTGCACGCCATCAAGTATCTCCCGCTAAAACTGAAAGGGTCAGCTCGGCATTGGCTGAATAGCTTGCCGGCAAACTCCATTGGAAGTTGGGAGAACCTGGCAGACGCATTCCTGGACAATTTCCAGGGCACTTATGTGCGACCACCGGATGCTGACGATTTAAGTCACATAACACAACAACCCAGAGAGTCAGCCAGGAAATTCTGGACTCGATTCCTAACTAAAAAGAACCAAATTGTCGACTGTCCGGATGCCGAAGCCCTAGCAGCCTTTAAACATAACATCTCTGACGAGTGGCTTGCCTGACATCTCGGCCAAGAGAAGCCAAAATCCATGGCAGCCCTCACGACACTTATGACCCGCTTTTGCGCGGGCGAAGATAGCTGGTTGGCTCGTAGCAACAACACAGCAAGCAAACCTGGCACATCAGAGGCCAGGGATAGCAACGGCAAACCACGACGCAACAAACACAAGCGCCGCAAATATGGTGAAAACGCCGAAGATACGGCAGTTAATGCCGGGTTTAGTGGCTCAAAGTCCGGTCAGCGGAAAGGGCCACTCAAAAATAACAATTCGGGTCCATCCAGTCTGGACCGCATACTCGATCGCCAATGCCAAATTCATGGCACCCCAGGAACGCCAGCCACCCATACCAACAGAGAATGCTGGGTCTTCAAACAAGCCGGCAGGGCAGGCGCCAAAAACAGAGAAGGGGGGTCTCAAAGCGATGATGGCGACGAAGAGCCCAGATCACCGAACACAGGAGGGCAAAAGAAATTTCCCCCGCAAATCCAAACGGTGAACGTGGTAAACACCACCCAAATTCCCAACCCGGACCGGATACGCACCCTTAGGGATGCCGACTTAACGGAACTAGTCGTCCCACAATATAAACTAGGGCCGGTCACCTTCAACCGCACGGATCGTCCGGTTAACGCCAATCAGGGCAATCCAGCCGCACTAGTCCTCGACCCAATAATTGACGGGTTCCACCTCACACGAGTCCTTATGGACGGAGGCAGCAGTCTAAACCTGCTTTACCAGGACACAGTGCGCAAGATGGGCATCGATCATTCGGTGATCAAACCCACTAAAGCCACTTTCAGAGGCATTATACCAGGTGTGGAAGCCAGCTGTACAGGCTCCATCGCCCTTGAGGTAGTCTTCGGATCACCAGACAATTACCGTACCGAAGAGTTAATCTTCGAAATCGTCCCTTTCCGCAGTGATTATCAGGCACTGCTCGGACGAACCGCGTTCGCTCGATTCTACGCGGTGCCACATTATGCCTACCGTAAGCTCAAAATGCCCAGTCCACGCGGCGTCATCACGGTTAATGGCAAGGACGAACTTTACTTCGGCACCAACGAGTACACCGCTGCCTTAACAGCAGAAGCAACGAGCAGCACCTTGCAGCCGAACCTCGAGTCGATGGCCAGGTTCCCGGACACCGTCAAAGGACTCCGAACTACTTCGCGGCAGGATAGCCCGGCTCGTCCAGAGCTCAATTAAACACTCCGGCGAAGGCCAGGACAGGCCGCACTCGGCGGCTCAACCGCTCTCTGGCACGCAAACATTTCTTACATTTCCTTCGCAGGTTCACCTTTGCGCCGACCAGGACGGGCGATATGGAGGCAGCTCGAACGCGCAAGGGAATCCGTAGATATTCCCCGCGATGACTATCCGACTATACTCCGGATCCGCACACAGCTTCTTCCCCCTGGTCTCAGCAGGTTCCACAGTCATATTCCTTTTTATCACATTACCTGTACTTATACGCATCGACGTACTATTCAAATACAACATATGGATTCATATGACGCTTATCTGCTGTTATTTCTTATTAAAATTCTTTTGTCAAGTGGCATCCGTACACCACGATATGCCTTCAAATATGCCAGGGGCTTCGTTTTACCCATAATACGGCAATAAAGTCCGAACACCTTCACGGAAGTTCGGCACCCCGAACCTATAGCATTATATGCATCAGCTCCGAATCATGTCTTGGGTCAATAGTTGGGTTTGCCCGGCTCCCACGTTTTGGTACCTTACGTTCCGCTATATCGGCTAAGGTAGCACTGGGAGAACTACTGCGATTGTGTCCCGGTTCTTCCGGACGAGCACCTCAGTAGAGAAAGCCGAAAACTGACTGTCATGATACGGCGAGAGCTGGTCAGCTGTTCGAGAGGTTGTAAAATCTTTAAGGATTTCTCCCGCATAATGCCATAACCAATGCAGCGTGCGATGGATCGGTTTTTTCTTCCGATCAGGTGCTTATAGAGCCCCTCGTGCGGTCTTCCGAACACCAGGGGCTGCGCCTACCTTCCTAAAGCTCCTATGGCTAAGTGAGAGCGATAAAGCCCTATAGTCCGATTGCCTGGTTCGTTGTGCTGAACACCTCCTTCGAAGGACCCAAAACTGGGATAAAGAGTGATCAGGTCTATCCCGAACACCCCCGTACTTCTTACGTGGGGGCAGAAGCCGACGACTGGCCAACTCTCAGGATTAATATATAAAACGGCCGCGCAGGAGGATAAACTTTTATATAACAGGCAATAAATAATATAAATGACCTTGTTCAAACATTACAAAGGACAACATGATTTGCATTCATGGAAATATAATGTCCTTGGTACATAGCTCCGCTGCAAGGTAGGATCCTTTCAGGACACTCTCATAATATAATTCGGGCTTGCGGTGCTCCTTCCCCTCTGGCGGTCCTTCGGTCATCAGCTTTTCAGCATCCATCTTCCCCCAGTGCACCTTTGCGCGGGCGAAGGCCATTCGCGCACCCTCTATACAGACCGACCGCTTGATGACATCAAGTCGAGGGCAGGCACTCACAAGCCGCTTCACGAGCCCGAAGTAGCTGCTTGGAATCGGCTCGGCGGGCCATAGCCGGATAATCAGATCCTTCATGGCTAGTTCCGCCGCCTTATGCAGTTCGATCAGCTGTTTCAGTTGATCGACAAAAGGCACCGGATAATTCGGTGCCAAATACTGCGACCAGAAGAGCTTATCCGCAGTGTTCCTTTCTTCGGCTCGGTAGAATTGGGCGGCATCCGATATGCTGCGGGGCAGCTCGGCAAATACCCCTGAGAAATCCGAATTCAAAATTAGAAACATGATTTTCTCCTCAAATACTTGCTTTACATGGAAAAAGCCTTACCCGCCGCGATCTTCCTCGCCTCTTGGATCCCCTGCAGGGCGCTTTGGGTTTCCCCCCGGGCATCGCTCGTGGCCTGATGCGCCTTGGTGAGTTCGGATTCTTTCTCCGTTAAACTCTGCTCCAAGGTCTCGCATTTCTTCACGGCCTCTTGCAGCTCCTGCTCAGCTTCAATAACCCTGGCCTCGTGCTTCTCACGAAGAGCCTGCTCTGTGGTTGCCTTTTTCTCGGCCTCGGCCACAGCCTTCTTAAGAGCCTCGACTTCGGTCATCATCCCTAGCGCAAATCATGAAACATATTTCATCATACTGAAAATTCATTCGCAATAAACGCGAACAAGACTTGCGCATACCTTGTTTATCTCCCAACTGCATTTTCAACTGGCCAAGTTCTTCTTTGGCCCGCTCCAGACTTTGATTCAGTCCGGAGACCTCCGCAGTATGAGAGGCAGCAGCCGCTACAGACGCCTGCTTATAACAGAAGAGAAATAGATGTCATCCAATGAGTCTTCCTGTGAACATAAATTTGATCCTCTGTCCGGTTCTTTCTTTCACCGAACAGTGTATCAGGGGCTACTATCCATACCATGACACTCTTCGAAACCTCATAAAACATACCTCAAAACCTTTTATAAGGCTGATACAGGCTTCATTCAGTCCACTCTCAGCAGACTGAATCTTCTCAATCACCGCACCCATAAGGGCACGGTGTTCATCGACGATGGAGGCGCTCTTCAGCGCCACCAACAAAGCATCCGACACCTCTGGTTGGACAGAGATTGTCGATGGAACAGGCATGCCCCCTCCAGCAGAGAGAGGCTGTCTGCTTGATTCTGGAGTCGTATTGGTCTCCGGAATTACATCCAGCTGGGAGCCGAATTCAAGATGGCCCCTACCGTCAGCTCCCATGGGAATTTTCTCCCCCATGTGTCCGGCCCCTGAAGTTTGACCTCCAGGCGCCGCCTTCACGGTCTTTCCCTCTCCTCCTTGGCCGGGGTCCCTCTGGGACGAAGCCTCGGTGTTATTCACCTGTTTGGAGGAAGGGGCCTTCGGGGGCGTCCTGCTCTCCATAGCATCCGAGCTCAGCGAATCCTCTGAGGAGGATTGTTTGGTACGGGACCTCGCCGGACTACAAAAAATATGGCTCAGGTTAAAATATTATGCCATGATGAGTCTAGACGCATAAAACGTACTTGGATTCAATATACTCACGAAATCACCAAGGGCTGGGCCCTAGGATCCCATGTCGGGCCGCTGTCGGCGGCGGTAGTAGACTCCTCCGGAAGAGGAGCTTTTCCCCTTTTAGGCGACTCGGCCTCCAAGTGTGCAAAGGCCGTCCTCTTCTTTCTTCCCCCCGCAGGGGATTCATCTTCCTCCTCCTCCTCGTCCTCTTCGGAGGCAGAACGGGCATCAGATCCTTCGGATATTGTGTCCGAAGTGCTGCGGCGACGAAGGCCGCCCCGGGTCTTTTTGGCCTCCTTCTCGGCCGTCTTCTTTGGCACCTTGTAAGGCACCGGGGCCAGCATCTTCGTCAGATGGGGGACGGCCGGTTCTTCGAGCAGCGGGGCCGGACAATGGATCCGCTCCGCCTTCTTCGTCCAGCCCTAGGAGGGTTGTTGAAAACACATTAAGCGCTTCCTTTGGGTTATGCGGATAAAAAGTATGATGACTTACCAAACTTCGGGGCGGGACAGTTGGTACCCGCGGTCTTCGGCTGAGTCCAGCCATGATTTGCTGGACTTGAAAAGCACCTTCCAGATGTCTTTGTGCGAGGAGCCGAAAAGCTCTCACAGGGTTTGGTGCTTGGCCGGATCGAATTCCCATAGATTGCAAGTCCGGTGTTGACAAGGCAGGATCCGGCGAACTAACATCACATGGACTACAGTGACAAGTTCAATGTTCTTGTCTCCCATATCTTTTAACGCGCGTCTGGAGCACCGACAATTCGTCGGACGAAGACCAGTTCAGGCCCTTCTTGACCCAGGATGTAAGCCGCAAAGGGGCTCCGGATCGAAACTCGGGAGTAGCGGCCCATTCCATGCCGCGCGGCTCGGTGATGTAAAACCACTGATGTTGCCACTCCTTGACAGAATTGTTAAAGGTGCCTGTTGGCCATGTGACGTTGGGCATCTTGCTCACCATAGCGCCCCCGCACTCGGCGTGCTCGCCGCCCACTACCTTGGGCTTCACATTAAAAATCTTCAGCCATAAGCCGAAGTGTGGCGAGATGTGGAGAAAAGCCTCGCACACGACAATGAATGTCGAGATGTTGAGGGATGAATTAGGGGACAGATCGTGAAGATTGATCCCATAATAATACATGACGCCGCGAACGAACGGGTGGAGGGGAAACCCTAGCCCGCGGACGAAGTAAGGGAGGAATACAACTCTCTCGTGGGGTTCCGGAGTAGGGACGATCTGTCCCGCCGTCGGGAGACGGTGGCTGATTTTCTTGGCCAGATACCCGGCCTCCCGAAGCTTTTTGATATCCTTCTCCCGGATGGTAGAGGCCATCCACTTGCCTCCTGCTCCGGATACGGACATTTTCGGAAGGCCTTTGTGGGCAGAGAAGATGAATGCTTGGGCGCTGGAGCTCGAGCGAAGGGGAATGGATCGGGAAGAATAAAGCGTGGGTGCGAAAGGGAGTCCTTATCCCCTTATAAAGGCAGCTGGGATTCTGCGCCTCCCCACTTGCCTGGTAAACCCGCTTATTCCCCAAGCGCCGTAATTGATGGCGCAGTTGGGTTACCCACACCCGTATTGATGAGAATCCCGTGATAGGGGGACACGATCTCTGCTTCGACAAGACGTGCCAAGAAAACCGCCTCGCAATATGTGCAGTAGCTGGTTAGGAGAAACGGTTCGAATAATGACCGGGTCGTGGCGTGATGTCACACTATGAAACTTGTCAACAGATTAGATTTGTGAAAATATTATACTCTCTACGGTGGTATGTGGAATTTATTTTACAGAGCCGGACACGATCCTTGTGTTCAAAATCTTCTATGGAGTATTCGGAGGAGGAACCCACCTTACAATGCCAAAGACAATCTGCGCGCCGGACTCATCGTCATTGAAACCTGGTTCAGGGGCTACTGAGGGAGTCCTGGATTAGGGGGTCCTCGGACAGCCAGATTATATACTTTAGCCGGACTATTGGACTATGAAGATACAAGACTCAAGACTTCGTCCCGTGTCCGGATGGGACTCTCCTTTGCGTGGAAGGCAAGCTTGGCAATACGGATATGTAGATCTCCTCCCTTGTAACCAACTCTGTGTAACCCTCGCCCCCTCCGGTGTCTATATAAACCGGAGGGTTTAGTCCGTAGGACAACAACAATCATAATCATAGGCTAGCTTCTAGGGTTTAGCCTCTATGATCTCGTGGTAGATCAACTCTTGTAATACTCATATCATCAAGATCAATCAAGCAGGAAGTAGGATATTACCTCCATCGAGAGGGCCCGAACCTGGGTAAACATTGTGTCCCCCGCCTCCTGATACCATCCGCCTTAGACGCACAGTTTGGGACCCCCTACCCGAGATCCGCCGGTTTTGACACCGACACCAGGCGGCCTCGCTGGCCGACGAGGCCCGGAGGCTTTGCCAGGGCGCCATGACCAAGGTTCTCACCAAGGTGGCGTACTGGTACCCCGAGCTCGACTTTGACGCCGCGCTGGAGAGCTTGCCGGAGGATACTGACCTCGCGCCGCTCAGGGAGCGCATCAAGCCCGTCATCAGCGGTGTTGGCGAAATTCTGAGGGTGGAGGGCCAGCGCCGGGACTAGGCACTGTAGGGGAACGTAGCAGAAATTCAAAATTTTCTACGCATCACCAAGATCAATCTATGGAGTAATCTAGCAACGAGGGGAAGGGGATTGCATCTACATACCCTTGTAGATCGCGAGCGGAAGCGTTCAAGAGAACGGGGTTGATGGAGTCGTACTCGTCGTGATCCAAATCACCGATGATCCTAGCGCCGAACGGACGGCACCTGCGCGTTCAACACACATACAGAGCAGCGACGTCTCCTCCTTCTTGATCCAGCAAGGGGGCAGGAGAGGTTGATGGAGATCCAGCAGCACGACGGCGTGGTGGTGGAAGTAGCGGGATTCCAACAGGGCTTCGCCAAGCGCTGCGGGAGGAGGGAGATGTGTCACGGGAGGGAGAGGGAGGCGCCAGGGCTTGGATTGCTGCTGCCCTCCCTCCCCCCACTATATATAGGGCCAAGGGAGAGGGGGGCGCAGCCTTGGCCCTTCCTCCAAGGAAGGGTGCGGCTAGGGAGGAGTCCTTCCCCCCCAAGGCACCTCGGAGGTGCCTTCCCCCTTTAGGACTCTCCCTTTTCCTTATCTCTTGGCGCATGGGCCTCTTGGGGCTGGTGCCCTTGGCCCATATAGGCCAAGGCGCACCCCCTATAGCCCATGTGGCCCCCCGGGGCTGGTGGACCCCCTTGGTGGACCCCCGGACCCCTTTCGGCACTCCCGGTACAATACCGATAAAGTGCGAAACTTTTCCGGCGACCAAAATAAGACTTCCCATATATAAATCTTTACCTCCGGACCATTCCGGAACTCCTCGTGACGTCCGGGATCTCATCCGGGACTCCGAACAACTTTCGGGTTACCGCATACTAATATCTCTATAACCCTAGCGTCACCGAACCTTAAGTGTGTAGACTCTACGGGTTCGGGAACCATGCAGACCGAGACGTTCTCCGGCCAATAACCAACAGCGGGATCTGGATACCCATGTTGGCTCCCACATGTTCCACGATGATCTCATCGGATGAACCACGATGTCGTGGATTCAATCAATCCCGTATACAATTCCCTTTGTCTATCGGTATGTTACTTGCCCGAGATTCGATCGTCGGTATCCCTATACCTTGTTCAATCTCGTTACCGGCAAGTCTCTTTACTCGTTCCGTAACTCACATCATCCCGTGATCAACTCCTTGGTCACATTGTGCACATTATGATGATGTCCTGCCGAGTGGGCCCAGAGATACCTCTCCATTTACACGGAGTGACAAATCCCAGTCTCGATTCGTGCCAACCCAACAGACACTTTCGGAGATACCTGCAGTGCACCTTTATAGCCACCCAGTTACGTTGTGACGTTTGGTGCACCCAAAGCATTCTTACGGTATCCGGGAGTTGCACAATCTCATGGTCTAAGGAAATGATACTTGACATTAGAAAAGCTCTGAGCAAACGAACTACACGATCTTGTGCTAGGCTTAGGATTGGGGTCTTGTCCATCACATCATTCTCCTAATGATGTGATCCCGTTATCAACGACATCCAATGTCCATGGTCAGGAAACCGTAACCATCTATTGATCAACGAGCTAGTCAACTAGAGGCTTACTAGGGACATGGTGTTGTCTATGTATCCACACATGTATCTGAGTTTCCTATCAATACAATTCTAGCATGGATAATAAACGATTATCATGAACAAGGAAATATAATAATAACCTATTTATTATTGCCTCTAGGGCATATTGCCAACAGTCTCCCACTTGCACTAGAGTCAGTAATCTAGTTCACATCACCATGTGATTAACACTCACAGGTCACGTCACCATGTGACCAACATCCAAAGAGTTTACTAGAGTCAACAATCTAGTTCACATCACTATGTGATTAACACTCAATGAGTTCTGGTTTGATCATGTTATGCTTGTGAGAGAGGTTATTAGTCAACGGGTCTGAACCTTTCAGATCCGTGTGTGCTTTACGAATATCTATGTCATCTTGTGGATGCTACCACGCGCTACTTGGAGCCATTTCAAATAATTGCTCTACCATACGAATCCGGTTTACTACTCAGAGTCATCCGGATTAGTGTCAAAGTTCGCATCGACGTAACCCTTTACGACGAACTCCTTTTCACCTCCATAATCGAGAAAATTTCTTAGTCCACTAGATACTAAGGATAAGTTCGACCGCTGTCATGTGATCCATTCCCAGATCACTATTGTACCCCTTGACCAACTCATGGCAAGGCGCACTTCATGTGCGGTACACAGCATAGCATACTGTAGAGCCTACATCTAAAGCATAGGGGACGACCTTCGTCCTTTCTCTCTCTTCTGCTGTGGTCAGGTCTTGAGTCTTACTCAATACTCACACCTTGTAACACAGCCAAGAACTCCTTCTTTGCTGATCTATTTTGAACTCTTTCAAAATCAAGTCAAGGTGTGCGTTCTTTGAAAGTATCATCGGGCGTCTTGATCTATCTCTATAGATCTTGATGCCCAATATGTAAGCAGCTTTTATCCAGGTCTTCCTTTGAAAAACTCCTTTCAAACAACCCTTTATGCTTTCCAGAAATTTTACATCATCTTGGATCAACAATATGTCATTCACATATACTTATCAGAAATGTTGTAGCGCTCCCACTCACTTTATTGTAAATACAAGTTTCTAACAAACTTTGTATAAACCCAAAAACTTTGATCACTCCATCAAAGCGTATATTCTGACTCCGAGATGCTTGCTCTAGTCCATGGAAGGATTGCTGGAGCTAGCATACCTTTTAGCATCCTTAGGATCGACAAAACCTTTCTGATTGTATCACATACAACCTTTCCTTACGAAAACTGGTAAGGAAACTTGTTTTGACATCCATTTGCCAGATTTCATAAATGCAGCTAATGCTAACATGATTTCGACGGACTTAAGCATCGCTACGGATGAGAAAATCTCATTGTAGTCAATTCCTTGAACTTGTGGAAATACTCTTTGCCACAAGTCGAGCTTCATAGACGGTAACATTACCGTCCACGTCCGTCTTCTTCTCAAAGATCCATTTATCTCGGATTTCATGGCTTCTAACCATTTGTCGGGATATGGGCCCACCATCGCTTCTCCATAGCTCGTAGATTCAGTATTGTCCAACAACATGATATCTCAGACAAGATCACGTACCACTCTGAAGTAGCACGCATCCTCGTCGTCCTACGAGGTTTGGTAGTGACTTGATCCGAAGTTTCATGATCACTATCATAAGCTTCCACTTCAATTGGTGTAGGTACCACAGGAACAACTTCCTGTGCCCTGCTACACACTAGTTGAAGTGACGGTTCAATAAACTTATCAAGTCTCCACCATCCTCCCACTCAATTCTTTCGAGAGAAACTTTTCCTCGAGAAAGGACCCGTTTCTAGAAGCAATTACTTTTGCTTCCAGATCTGAAATAGGAGGTATACCCAACTGTTTTGGGTTTTCTATGAAGATGCATTTATCCGATTTGGGTTCGAGCTTATCAGCCTGAAACTTTTTCACATAAGCATCGCAGCCCCAAACTTTTAAGAAACGACAACTCAAGTTTCTCTAAACGGTGTCGTCTCAACAGAATTGCGTGGTGCCCCTTTTAAAGTGAATGCGGTTATCTCTAATGCCTAACCCATAAACGATAGTGGTAAATTCGATAAGAGACATCATGGTATGCACCATATCCAATAGGGTGCAGTTATGATGTTCGGACACACCATCACACTGTGGTGTTCCAGGCGGTATTAATTGTGAAACACTTTCCACAATTTCTTAATTGTGTGCCAAACTCGTAACTCAGATACTCATCTCTATGATCATATCACAGACATTTTATCCTCTTGTCACGACGATCTTCAACTTCACTCTGAAATTACTTGAACCTTTCAATAATTCAGACTTGTGTTTTATCAAGTAAATACACTCAGCATCTACTCAAATCATCTGTGAAGTAAGAACATAACGATATCCACTGCATGCCTCAGCACTCATTGGACTGCATACATCAAAATGTATTACTTCCAATAAGTTGCTCTCTTGTTCCATCTTACTGAAAACGAGGACTTTCAGTCATCTTGCCCATGTGGTATGATTTGCATGTCTCAAGTGATTCAAAATCATGTGAGTCCAAACGATCCATCTGCATGGAGTTTCTTCATGCATATATACCAATAGACATGGTTCGCATGTCTCAATCTTTTCAAAAACGAGTGAGTCCAAAGATCCATCTACATGGAGCTTCTTCATGCGTTTTATCCCAATATGACTCAAATTGCAGTGCCACAAGTATGTGGTACTATCATTACTATTTTATATCTTTTGGCACGAACATGTGTATCACTACGATCAAGATTCAATAAACCATTTATTTTAGGTGCAAGACCATTGAAGGTATTATTCAAATAAACAAATTAACCATTATTCTCTTTAAATGAATAACCGTATTGCGATAAACATAATCCAATCATGCTCAACGCAAACACCAAATCTCGATGGTAGAGGGAGCATGCGATGCTCGATCACATCAACCTTGGAAACACTTCCAACACATATCGTCATCTCACCTTTAGCTAGTCTCCGTTTATTCCGCAGCTTTTATTTCGAGTTACTAACACTTAGCAACCGAACCGGTATATAATACCCTGGTGCTGCTAGGAGCACTAGTAAAGTACACATTCATATAACGTATATCCAATATACTTCTGTCGACCTTGCCTGCCTTCTCATCTACCAAATATCTAGGGTAGTACTGCTTCAGTGACCGTTCCTCTCATTACAGGAGCACTTAGTCTCGGGTTTGGGTTTAACCTTGGGATTCTTCACTAGAGCAGCAAATGATTTGCTGTTTCATGAAGTATCCCTTTTGCCCTTGCCCTTCTAGAAACTAGTGGTTTTACTAACCATCAACAATTGATGCTCCTACTTGATTTCTACTTTCGCGGTGTCAAACATCGCGAATAGCTCAAGGATCATCATATCTATCCCTGATATGTTATAGTTCATCATGAAGCTCTACTAGCTTGGTGGCAGTGACTATGGAGAACTATCACTATCTCATCTGGGAGATTAACTCCCACTCGATTCAAGCGATTGTGGTACTCAGACAATCTGAGCACGTGCTCAACGATTGAGCTTTTCTCCCTTAGTTTTCAGGCTTAAGAAACTTGTCAGAGGTCTCATACCTCTTGACGTGGGCACTAGTCCGAAATCCCAATTTCAGTCTTCGGAACATCTCATATGTTCTGCAACGTTTCAAAAACGTCTCTTGTGCCACAATTCTAAACCGTTAGCATTACGCATTGAACTATCACGTAGTCATCAAAACGTGTATGTCAGATGTTTCGCAACATCTACAGACGACGCTGAGGTTCAGCACACCGAGCGGTGCATTAAGGACATAAGCCTTCTGTGCAGCAATGAGGACAATCCTCAGTTTACGGACCCAGTCCGCATAATTGCTACTACCAACTTTCAACTAAATTTTCTCTAGGAACATATCTTAAACAGTAGAACTAAAGCGTATGACATAATTTGCAAAGACCTTTTGACTATGTTCATGATAATGAAGTTCATCTGATTAATGAACTCCCACTCAGATAGACATCCCTCTAGTCATCTAAGTGATACATGATCCGAGTCAAACTAGGCCGTGTCCGATCATCACGTGAGACGGACTAGTCATCATCGGTGAACATCTCCATGTTGATCGCATCTACTATACGACTCATGTTCGATCTTTCGATCTCTTGTGTTCCGAGGCCATGTCTATACATGCTAGGCTCGTCAAGTCAACCTAAGTGTTTCGCATGTGTTCCGAGGCCATGTCTGTACATGCTAGGCTCGTCAACACCCGTTGTATTCGAACGTTAGAATCTATCACACCCGATCATCACGTGGTGCTTCGAAACAACGAACCTTCGCAACGGTGCACAGTTAGGGGGAACACGTCTCTTGAAATTTTAGTGAGGGATCATCTTATTTATGCTACTGTCGTTCTAAGCAAATAAGATGCATAACATGATAAACATCACATGCAATCAAATAGTGAGATGATATGGCCAATATCATTTTGCTCCTTTGATCTCCATCTTCGGGGCACCATGATCATCTTTGTCACCGGCATGACACCATGATCTCCATCATTGTGTCTTCATGAAGTTGTCACGCCAACGATTACTTCTACTTCTATGGCTAACGCACTTAGCAATAAAGTAAAGTAATTTACATGGCGTTATTCAATGACACGCGGGTCATACAAAAAATAAAGACAACTCCTATGGCTCCTGCCGGTTGTCATACTCATCGACATGCAAGTCATGATTCCTATTACAAGAATATGATCAATCTCATACATCACATATATCATTCATCACATCTTCTGGCCATATCACATCACATAGCACATGCTGCAAAAACAAGTTAGACGTCCTCTAATTGTTGTTGCAAGTTTTTACGTGGCTTGTATAGGTTTCTAGCAAGAACGTTTCTTACCTACGTAAAACCACAACGTGATATGCCAATTTCTATTTACCCTTCATAAGGACCCTTTTCATCGAATCCGTTCCGACTAAAGTGGGAGAGACAGACACCCGCTAGCCACCTTATGCAACTAGTGCATGTCAGTCGGTGGAACCTGTCTCACGTAAGCGTACGTGTAAGGTCGGTCCGGGCCGCTTCATCCCACAATGCCGCCGAAACAAGATAAGACTAGTAGCGGCAAGAAGAATTGGCAACATCGACGCCCACAACTACTTTGTGTTCTACTCGTGCATAGAAACTACGCATAGACCTAGCTCATGATGCCACTGTAGGGGAACGTAGCAGAAATTCAAAATTTTCTACGCATCACCAAGATCAATCTATGGAGTAATCTAGCAACGAGGGGAAGGGGAGTGCATCTACATACCCTTGTAGATCGCGAGCGGAAGCGTTCAAGAGAACGGGGTTGATGGAGTCGTACTCGTCGTGATCCAAATCACCGATGATCCTAGCGCCGAACGGACGGCACCTCCACGTTCAACACACGTACGGAGCAGCGACGTCTCCTCCTTCTTGATCCAGCAAGGGGGGAGGAGAGGTTGATGGAGATCCAGCAGCACGACGGCGTGGTGGTGGAAGTAGCGGGATTCCAACAGGGCTTCGCCAAGCGCTGCGGGAGGAGGGAGATGTGTCACGGGAGGGAGAGGGAGGCGCCAGGGCTTGGATTTCTGCTGCCCTCCCTCCCCCCACTATATATAGGGACAAGGGAGAGGGGGGGTGCAGCCTTGGCCCTTCCTCCAAGGAAGGGTGCGGCCAGGGAGGAGTCCTTCCCCCCCAAGGCACCTCGGAGGTGCCTTCCCCCTTTAGGACTCTCCCTTTTCCTTATCTCTTGGCGCATGGGCCTCTTGGGGCTGGTGCCCTTGGCCCATATAGGCCAAGGCGCACCCCCTACAGCCCATGTGGCCCCCCGGGGCTGGTGGACCCCCGGACCCCTTTCGGCACTCCCGGTACAATACCGATAAAGTGCGAAACTTTTCTGGCGACCAAAATAAGACTTCCCATATATAAATCTTTACCTCCGGACCATTCCGGAACTCCTCGTGACGTCCGGGATCTCATCCGGGACTCCGAATAACTTTCGGGTTACCGCATACTAATATCTCTATAACCCTAGTGTCACCGAACCTTAAGTGTGTAGACCCTACGGGTTCGGGAACCATGCAGACATGACCGAGACGTTCTCCGGCCAATAACCAACAGCGGGATCTGGATACCCATGTTGGCTCCCACATGTTCCACGATGATCTCATCGAATGAACCACGATGTCGAGGATTCAATCAATCCCGTATACAATTCCCTTTGTCTATCGGTATGTTACTTGCCCGAGATTCGATTGTCGGTATCCCTATACCTTGTTCAATCTCGTTACCGGCAAGTCTCTTTACTCGTTCTGTAACTCACATCATCCCGTGATCAACTCCTTGGTCACATTGTGCACATTATGATGATGTCCTACCGAGTGGGCCTAGAGATACCTCTCCGTTTACACGGAGTGACAAATCCCAGTCTCGATTCGTGCCAACCCAACAGACACTTTTGGAGATACCTGCAGTGCACCTTTATAGCCACCCAGTTACGTTGTGACGTTTGGTGCACCCAAAGCATTCTTACGGTATCCGGGAGTTGCACAATCTCATGGTCTAAGGAAATGATACTTGACATTAGAAAAGCTCTGAGCAAACGAACTACACGATCTTGTGCTAGGCTTAGGATTGGGGTCTTGTCCATCACATCATTCTCCTAATGATGTGATCCCGTTATCAACGACATCCTATGTCCATGGTCAGGAAACCGTAACCATCTATTGATCAACGAGCTAGTCAACTAGAGGCTTACTAGGGACATGGTGTTGTCTATGTATCCACACATGTATTTGAGTTTCCTATCAATACAATTCTAGCATGGATAATAAACGATTATCATGATCAAGGAAATATAATAATAACCTATTTATTATTGCCTCTAGGGCATATTGCCAACAGGCACTCCGTTTCTTTTCGTTGGTGCAAGTTCACAACCAATACGATTTTCATCTTTAGTTAGAACTGCGGCAACAAGTGATGTAATAGTACTTCTGCAGTACTTTTGCTATTATGCATGTCATTCTTCTGTTTGATTTTCCTTTGTATGTCCACCCTACGTTAATCGGGTAGGCTCGCTGGCGCGTAAACCCAGGGCGGCGTGTTGAGGATGAATCCCCATTGGCCTGCCGGGTGTGCTTGCTGCCGGGCGAACCACCTTATCGCTCTTAGCGCGGCCGCTCGAACTATCGATCTTGACTCGAGCCAGAATCGAGAGCGTTGCTAATTGTGGAAGGCTACCCTGCCACTCTCGACGCGGCCGCTCGAGCTGTTGAGCGGACTCGAAACAGAATGAGGGCGTTGCCAATTGCGGGAGGGCCCCTTTGCGTACAGGTTTTCCATACATAGGCAGGATCTCTGAAGACAATAACCTTATGTATAAAAGGAAATAGCTCAAGGCTCGGAATGACTTAGCTTTTCTTCTTTTGGTTGCTGCGCTGGCGTCCTTCGCGCTCGCAGGCGGCGCCGTTTTCTCCTGGCCGTCTTCTTCTTCAAAAACCGCGGCGATGAAGAACTGCTAGGCCAACTACCAGACCAGATTCTCACAATTGCGCCCCCTACCTGGCGCGCCAAAGATGTCGGTGAGAAACAACACCTATGGGATCACAAGAATCCCTACTACGGTTCCCGGGGCACAGGGTTGTGAGAAGAGCAGGATTAGCAGTCAACACAAGGATCGTTTACATGGGTTCGGGTCGCGAGGATGCGTAATACCCTAGTCCTGCTTTGGTGGCTGTATTTCAGAGAGTTCTTGAGCTCTCGAACTAGCTATGGTGGCTGCGTGGTCCAAAAGAGCCGAATCCCTCTCTAGTACGCCATGGGCCTCCTTTTATAGTCGAAAGGGGCTGCCACAGTGGCACACAGGAGGTGGAAAGGCATACAGTACTGCGAGCTTATCACACATATTACAGGACAAGACGCATTTAATGCACCACTGAGGTGTCCCCTAGCTTTATCGGGGACGGGAGCGAGGCCCGTCCCATCTGTCGCCGCTCCTCCTCGCTTCGACACGTGCCCTGGCCAGCGATGCGTGCGGCGCCATGTAGGCAGGCAGGCAGCTGAGGTGGCGCGGTGGTAGGGTCTTCACGAAGATCTGCATGCCGCCACGCAGGCGCTTGCCGATCTGGCCTGGAAGCAGCATGTTTCCACACAGGTGCCAGCCCAGCTGGTTGGGCTGGCAGCTTCATGCGAACGGCGGTGGGAAACTTTGGCTGGCGCGGGCCTGGCAGTGGCCCCGCTGATGTCCTCGGCAAGGACCTTGCAGGGGGGGCGGCAAGGGTCTTGCCGAGGCGTGCAGTCGTCCCCGGCAAGGATCTTGCTGGGGGTCGTGTGGCTTCCCTTGGCAAGGATTCCGCCGAGGGTTGCCGTCTTCTAGTCCTCATCTGATCTCATGTACTTATGATCTTGACGAAGATCTGCATGTCACTTACAGGGGTGCCTCCCGAGCCTGGGTTCCAACATAGCTGTTGGTGATACTTGGAACCCCTGGGCTCAAGGGTGGCTCACTCTGTGGGTGTTGGGCAAGTTGCCCCGGCAAGGCTCTTGCCGGGGCCGCGGAGGCCGCCCCAGCAAGGATCTTGCCGGGGGAGTCCACCTCGCCCCTTTGCTCTCAGTGCTCCTGGTCCTGGTGTTGTCGTGGTTGTCTTGGGCTTCGGCTTCTCTCCGGCTCCCCTCCTCTGCCCTACTTAGTGTGGCTATGGCGCGTGGCTCAGATTGCCCGCGCACAAGTAAAGGGGTACAAAGGTGTGCCCCTACTTTTGTACACCGACAGTAACACCCCTTCTCCCCGCTGTAATCTCTACTTAAATATGGTGCTCAATTCCATATATTATTTCCCAATGATATTTGGCTATCCTATGATGTTTGAGTAGATCCGTTTTGTCCTGTGGGTTAATCGTGATCTTGGTTGGTATGATTGTATATTTTATTTATGGTGCTGTCCTATGGTGCTCTCCGTTCTCGTGCAAACGTAAGGGGCCCCCGCTGTAGGGTGTTGCAATATGTTCATGGTTCGCTTATGGTGGGTTGCGAGAGAGACAGAAGTTTAATCCCGAGTAAGTGGGGTATGACATATGGGAGTAAAGAGGACTTGATACATGATGCTATGGTTTGGTTTCACGACCTTAATGATCTTTAGTAGTTGCGGATGCTTGCTAGGGGTCCAATCATAAGTGCATATAATCCAAGTAGAGAAAGTATGTTAGCTCATGCCTGTACCTCATATAAAATTACAAGAATGATTACCAGTACTTGTTACCGATTGCCTAGGGACAAATAACTTTCTTGTTGACACATACCCTTTTACTAAACACCTAACTTTTATTATCTTGCAAAGTACTTCTAGTTTTATTTTTGCAAAGTAGTTCTAGCATCACTCCTAAAAACTAGTTTCATACTTGTTTTTGGTAAAGCAGACGTCAAGTGTGCGTAGAGTTGTATCAGTGGTCGATAGAACTTGAGGGAATATTTGTTCTACCTTTAGCTCCTCGTTGGGTTCGACACTCTTATTTATCGAAAAAGGCTACAAACGATCCCCTATACTTGTGGGTAATCAAGACCTTTTTCTGACGCCGTTGCCGGGGAGCAATAGCATGGGGTGAATATTCTCGTGTGTGCTTGTTTGCTTTATCACTAAGTAGTTCTTATTTTCTGTTCTAAGTTGTTCTCTATCTCTAGTTATGGATATGGAACACGAAACACCAAAAAAATTAGTTGTACTTGCTACTCATGGAGATGGGGAACCTCCTAAAACCCTCGATGCTCATTATTTGAAAGATATTATGCACTACTTTGATAATCCTGAGAAAACCCCATTCAACATGATAATGGGAGTAACGTTGGATCAACGTGAATACTTTAGGGATTATCGATTGACACAAAAAGGGAAACTTTTATGGGATCAAATTTATATGTTGCATTGGTATGCTCGGGATTTATGCTTGAGATATGATTTTACTTGTTGCTCTAGGATGAATGCTCCACACATTCTGTTTTCATGCAAATTTAATGATAATGAAACCTTAGCTTCTTATGCTAATGGTATATATGATTACTATGATGTGGAAAGAATAGAAGAATTTGTTGCTTTTAAGGGTGCTTATGAAATTGAATCTTTGTTTGAAAAGTTTGAAGCTTTTGATGATGATGTTTATAGACCTGAAAATTTTGCCATCCTTAAATATGATAATTATAAATATAATTCCGATATTGATGAATTTATTGAGAAAGTCTCCGTTGTCCAAGAAGACACTAATATTTTGTAGGAGTCTTATGGAAGAAGAAATTGATGAAACTGTGAGCTCATTAGATGAAAAAGATGATGAGGAGGGCGAAGAACAATAGGAGGAAGAGCGGATTAGCTACCCGTGCCCACCTTCTAATGAGAGTAACTCTTCAACTCATACATTATTTAATGCCCCTTCGTTCTTACCGAAGGATGAATGCTATGATAATTGCTATGATCTCGTTGATTCATTTGAAATATCCCTTTTTGATGAACTTGATGTTTGCTATGCTTGTGACCAAGATGCCAATATGAATTATGCTTATGAAGATGAACTTTCTATAGTTCCTTATGTTAAGAATGAAATTGTTGCTATTGCACCCACACATGATAGTCCTATTACCTTTTTGAATTCTCCAAACTACACTATATCGAAGAAGTTTGCACTTATTAAGGATTATATTGATGGGTTGCCTTTTATCATTGC
The DNA here is from genome assembly GCF_018294505.1 of Triticum aestivum. Lineage (NCBI taxonomy): Eukaryota > Viridiplantae > Streptophyta > Magnoliopsida > Poales > Poaceae > Triticum > Triticum aestivum. Next base: position 405,472,627 of record NC_057811.1, on the reverse strand, counting down.
ACATGATGATTTTGATGAATATAATATGCATGTGCTTGCTGCTCCTACTTGCAATTATTATGAGAGAGGAACTACATCTCCGCTTCTTTATGTTTCCAACACGAAAAAATTGCAAGAAACTGCTTATGCTATGTATTGGCCTTTACTTGATGTTTATGAATTGTTCTTGTATGACATGCCGATGCATAGGAAGAGAGTTAGACTTCGTCATTGCTTGACATATGTTGCTTTGTGCTCACTACTAAATGCCAAATCATTGTAATTCAAATTGGCTTTGATATACCTTGGGATCCTGGTGGATCCATTACTTGAGCACTTTATGCCTAGCTTAATGGCTTTAAAGAAAGCGCTGCTAGGGAGACAACCCGGAAGTTTTAGAGAGTCATTTATTTCTGTTGAATGCTTTTATATAGTTTAAAAACAAAAAAAGGGGGAACCTTAAAACTTCAGAAAAAGAAAAGCAAAAGTGAGAGAGAGGAGCATTGTGAAAGTGGGGGGACGTCCTTGAACTTTGTTCATGCTCATGGAAACTTTGTGAATCTTAATTACAGAAATTTTTCAACAAAAATAATTATCCCCTTGTACAATTCCATTGTATTATAAAAATAATGTGCCAAGGTTTGCATTTAGGATGTTTAGATTGCTTGTTGGTTTGTGCGGTGCAAAACAGAAACTTTGGCTGTAGTGCACGATTTTACATTTTTACTGGAACGTCAAACGGTTCTGAAACTTTTTACACTGTCTTTATATACAAATTTTTTATTTTTCCTAATTTTCTCAGAATTTTAGAGTTACATAAGTATGGTGGATGTTCAAATCTTTACAGACTGTCCTGTTTTCACAGATCGCTGTTATAGCTTCTTTATTTGCGTTTGTTTGAATTCTTGTTGAAGCCTCCTTGACTTGGGGCTATAGAATTGTGATAGCATACAGTGGGTAATGTTTGTTTATAATTATACAATAATGTTACAGCAGTACATGATGGGATTTCATTCCCATATTCACTAACCCCGCCACTAAAACTTTGGTTAAGTTTTGTGTGGATGAAGTGTTCGAAGATCGAGGAGGTCTCGATGTGAGGAGAAGGAGGAGAGGCAAGAGCTCAAGCTTGGGGATGCCCAAGGCACCCCAAGTAAATATTCAAGGAGACTCAAGCTTCTAAGCTTGGGGATGCCCCGGAAGGCATCCCATCTTTCTTCAACAAGTATTGGTATGTTTTTGGATACGTTTCGTTCACATGATATGTGCAAATCTTGGAGCGTCTTTTGCATTTAGTTTTCACTTTTATTTTATGCACCATGCTGGTATGAGATAGTTCATGGTTGATTTATAGAATGCTCCTTGCACTTCACTTATATCTTTTGGGTGTGGCTTTATAGAATGCTTCATGTGCTTCACTTATATCATTTGAAGTTTGGATTGCATGTTTCTCTTCACATAGAAAACCGTTGTTTGAAGAATGCTCTTTTGCTTCACTTATATTTATTAGATCATGATCTTTTGTAGAAAGAATTAAACTCCCATGCTTCACTTATATCTATTTAGAGAGTCAAAAGGAATTGGTCAATTGCATGGTTAGTCATAAAATCCAACATAAAACTTATGGATCACTGAATATGATATGTTTGATTTCTTGCAATAGTTTTGCGATATAGAGATGGTAATATGTGGGAGGTACTAGTAAATGGTTGTGTTTAGTAGGAATATTGGTGTTAAGGTTTGTGATTCCCGAAGCATGCACATATAGTCTCTCGTTATGCTATGATGTTGGAGCATGATTTATTATTGATTGTCTTCCTTATGAGTGGCGGTCGGGGACGAGCGATGGTCTTTTCCTACCAATCTACCCCCCTAGGGGCATGTGTAGTAGTACTTTGCTTTGAGGGCTAATAAACTTTTGCAATAAGTATATGAGTTCTTTATGACTAATGTGAGTCCATGGATTATACGCACTCTTACCTTTCCGCAATTTGCTAGCCTCTACGGTACCATGCATTGCCCATTCTCACATCGAGAGTCGGTGCAAACTTCGCAGGTGTATCCAAACCTCGTGATATGATACACTCTATCACATATAAGCCTTATTATATCTTCCTCAAAACAGCCACCATACCTACCTATTATGGCTTTTCCATGGCCATCCGAGATATATTTCCATGCAAGTTCCACCGCTTCCGTTTGATGACTTGAGCATTCATTGTCATATTGCTTTGCATGATCATATAGCTGACATACTAGTTGTGGCTCAGCCACCGTACATCATTTTTTATACATGTTACGCTAGATCATTGCACATCCTGGTACATTGCCAGAGGCATTCATATAGAGTCATATTTTGTCATAGGTATCGAGTTGTAATTTTTATGTCTTTTGAGTTATAAGTAAATAGAAGTGTGATGACCATCATTATTCATTTTTAGAGCAGTGCCCCAGTGAGGAAAGGATGATGGAGACTATAATTCCCCCACAAGTCGGGATGAGACTCTGGACAATGAGAGAAAAAGAAAAAGAAAAAAAGAAAAAAAGAAAAAAGAAAGAGAAAAGAAAGAAAAAAAAGAAAAGAAAAAATAAATAAATTAATTAACAAAGAGAGAAGGGGCATTGTTAGTATCCTTTACCACACTTGTGCTTTAAAGTAGCACCATGTTTTTCATATGGAGAGTCTCCTACGTAGTCACTTTCATATACTAGTGGGAATTTTTCATTATAGGATTAGATGCACACCCACTTGGTTTCATATTGAGCTTTCATACACTTATAGCTCTCAGTGCATTTGTTGCATGCCAAACCCTACTCTTCACGTTGATATCAATTGATGGGCATCTCCATAGCCCGTTGGTTAGCCGCGTTGATGTGAGATTTTCTTACTTTTTTGTCTTCTATATATTTACCCCTATCATCATACTCTATTCCACTCGTAGTGCTATATCCATGGCTTGCACTCATGTATTGCGTGAGGGTTGAAAAAGCTAAAGCGCGTTAAAAAGTATGAACCAATTGCTCGGCTTGTCATCGGGGTTGTGCATGATAAATACTTTGTGTTAAGAAGACAGAGCATGACAAGACTATATGATTTTTTAGGGATAACTTTCTTTAGCATTGATATTTTGAAAGACATGATTGTTTGTTGGGATGCCTGAGTATTGATGTCTTTATGTCAAATTATAGACTATTGCTTTGAATCACTTATGTCTTAATATTCATGCCATGACTAGATATATGATCAAGTTTATGCTAGGTAGCATTCCACATCGAAAATTATCCTTTTTATCATTTACCTACTCGAGGAAGAGCGGAAATTAAGCTTGGGGATGCTGATACGTCTCCGTCGTATCTATAATTTTTGATTGTTTCATGCCAATATTATACAAGTTTCACATATTTTGGCACCTTTTTATATGATTTATTGGACTAACCTATTGATCCAGTGCCCAGTGCCAGTTCCTGTTTTTCTGCATGTTTTTTGTATCGCAGAATATCCATATCAAATGAAGTCCAAATGCAAAAAAATTGGTAGAGAATTATTTTGGAATATATGTGATTTTTGGGAGTTGGAATCACCGCAAACGGAGGCCCACACAGGGCACAAGACACCAGCGCACCACCCCTGAGCCAGGCGCGTGGTGGTGGGTTGTGCTCACCTCGTACGTCGGTTGGAGCTCTACTTCGGGCGCAAGGAAGCTTATATCCGGAAAAAAATCGTGTTAAAATCTCAGCGCAATTGGAGTTACGGATCTCCGGGAATATAAGAAACGGTTTTCGGCTAGATCAGAGGAACGCGAAACAGAAGAGAACAGAGAGGGAGATCCAATCTCGGAGGGGCTCCCACTCCTCCTCCGCTTCCGGTGGCGCCGGAGTGCCGCCGGGGCAATGATCGGGACCAAAGGGGGAACTCTCCTCCCATCTAGGGGGAGGCCAAGGAAGAAGAAGGAGGGGGGGTCTCTCCCCCTCGCTTCCGGTGGCGCCGGAGTGCCGCCAGGGCAACGATCGGCACGATGATCTACATCAACAATATTGCTACTGTCAACACCAACTCTCTCCCCCTCTATGCAGCGGTGTAACACCCCTTCTCCCCGCTGTAATCTCTACTTAAACATGGTGCTCAACTCCATATATTATTTCCCAATGATATTTGGCTATCCTATGATGTTTGAGTAGATCCGTTTTGTCCTATGGGTTAATCGTGATCTTGGTTGGTATGATTGTATATTTTATTTATGGTGCTATCCTATGGTGCCCTCCATTCTCGCGCAAACGTGAGGGGCCCCTGCTGTAGGGTGTTGCAACATGTTCATGGTTCGCTTATGGTGGGTTGCGAGAGTGACAGAAGCTTAAACCCGAGTAAGTGGGGTGTGACGTATGGGAGTAAAGAGGACTTGATACATAACGCTATGGTTTGGTTTCACGACCTTAATGATCTTTAGTAGTTGCGGATTCTTGCTAGGGGTCTAATCATAAGTGCATATAATCCAAGTAGAGAAAGTATGTTAGCTCATGCCTCCCCCTCATATAAAATTACAAGAATGATTACCGGTACTTGTTATCGATTGCCTAGGGACAAATAAGTTTCGTGTTGACACAAACCCTTTTACTAAACACCTAACTTTTATTATCTTGCAAAGTACTTCCAGTTTTATTCTTGCAAAGTAGTTCTAGCATCACTCCTACAAACTAGTTTCATATTTGTTTTCGGTAAAGCAGACGTCAAGTGTGCGTAGAGTTGTATCGGTGGTCGATAGAACTTGAGGGAATATTTTTTCTACCTTTAGCTCCTCGTTGGGTTCGACACTCTTATTTATCGAAAAAGGCTACAAACGACCCCCTATACTTGTGGGTTATCGTGTTCGAAATCCGACCGTTGGACACATGTCGGTTCCTTAGTGACCCAGGGTCATTTCGGACATATGAGCTCGGGTTGCCTCCTGGCTATAAATAACCCACCCCCTACACCGTAAATTGGTGGCTGCTCAGAGTTAGTGCACGGCTTTTGTCATTTGAGAGCAACCCACCTCCGAAGCATTTGAGAGAGAGAGAGAGATCCTTGCGAGGACAAAGCCCAAAACACCCAGAGCCAAAGAGTGTTAGGCATCACTGAAGTCTTTCTGTCTGCGTGACCTGAAGACTTGTTACACTTGAGGACTGTGAATCCTCCAGCCAGTTAGGTGTCGCGTTCTGAGCATCCAAGAGTCATTGTGGATCATCGGTGAACGAAATCTGTGAAGGTTTGGAAGTCTACCTTGAAGACTTACCAGAGTGATTGGGCGAGGACTGGGTGTCCTTAGCTCAAGGGGAATAAGGTGAAGACGCGGTCTTCGGAGTTAAATCTCAGCCTCCCTAACCAGACGTACAGTTGTCACAGCAACTGGAACTGGTCTACCAAATCATTGTCTCCACCAAGCAACTGGTTCTATCTCTCACTTCTCTTTACATTTCAGTTTGTCTTCATGAAGTCATTGCTAGCTTGTCTGATCTGATTGACTTCACTGTGAAGACTATTTCTTGTTTGGTTTCATTCTGTCTTCCATCCTGATCCATACTACCTAGCTGCTGATAGTCTTCATACTTCCACTATATTGTTTACTTGACTATGGCATGTCTAGTGTAGTCTATCTTCCGCTGCATATCAATAGGTTCATTTCTACTTTTTGTCTTCAAAGACCTCGTGTTTTGAAGACTTTCATAAAAATCGCCTATTCACCCCCCTAGTCGATAACTAGCACTTTCAATTGGTATCAGAGCAAGATGCTCCCTTGTTTTGTGTGATTCGGTTTAACCACCTAGAGTTTTAGCTATGTCGACTGCAGAGATAATCAAGGTCTCCGCTGCGTGCCCCATTTTTGATGGTCATGATTATCCCATATGGAAGGCTATGATGAGGAAGCGCCTCCTTGCGATGGACAGTGAGCTTTGGACTATCACGGAGATTGGTCTCACCGACTTATGCAAGACGGCGCATGCTGGCGATATTCAGAAGTACACTCTTCTCGATATCAAGGCGAAGGCTGTTATATGCTCCTTCCTGTCCAGGGACGAGTTCAGGCGCATCATGCAACTATGCAATGCAAAGCTTATATGGTACCAGATCTTTGATGTTTATGAAGAGCATCGAACATGTCAGGACCCCTGGTTCCTCGAATTCAAAGAGTCATTCAAAACGATGACTCCCGAACCCGAGCCATCTTCTCCGACCTACTGCTTCATGGAACATGGTGCCAAGGTAAACTCACGCGATGCTTACTTTCAAACATCCAGTGAAGATGACTCTGCGTGTGAATCCAAACCTAGCTACAAAACACTTGCTAAAATTGCAACTGAACAACAAACTGTTATGGAACATATTCAAAAGTTGCTAGACAAAAGCGATGGCCTATTGGACGCGGAAATGAATCGAACTCAGTCCTTAATTAAAGACATTAAAAATCTTCACGTTAAGTACGAGGAACTTGAAAGTCGTCATGAAACTCTCTTAGCTGCTCATGAGAAGCTTTCCTATGATTATCTTCAAAGGAAGCAAGAACTTGAGAATCTGAGAGCGTCTCATGAAGATCTTCAAAAGGAGAACGATTCACTTTGCACTCAACAGATCGGTTCCGCTCAGGAAGACTTTGAGCCACCATGTTTAAAATGTCTTGAGCGTGATAATGTTGTCTCTGTTGCTGAATGTTCGACTGCTGCTACTGTTGCAATATCTTCAACTGCTAATGTGGTAACTAACCCCTCTTCTGAGGATACCACTACTATTGCTGATGAGAATGCCAGGTTGAAGACATTACTTGAAACAGGGATGTACAAAAGCCTCAAAGGGCATCAGACAATGTGTGATGTCCTCAAGAAACAGATTCTGAACCTAAACCCTAGGAAAGAGGGTGTTGGGTTCGAGCGGAAAATGAATGTTGATGGTTCATACTGGAAGCCTGAGCAGTACCCCAAAACCACATGGGTTGCTGCAAAGGGACCTTTAGTGGATCCATATACCTTATCTGGCTTCACTTGTGCTAACCCTATTATCATTGATGAATACTTTGATGCAAATTACAAACTGTTTAAGAATCAGAATGGTGCCAGTATATTGGTACTAACTACAGGAATGGACCACCTTTGAAGAAGATCTGGATGCCCAAGAGTTGTCTTGAGAAGCTTCCTGTGAATGTCATTGTAACATCCCAAAATTCTAAATTTTGGAATGTTATAATAAACAGATAGATTGGATTGATTGTTTGATTGATTGAGTGAAATTCGAAACTTTTTGAAAGTTAAATGAGAGGGAATAAAAGGACTTTCCCAAACTTTCATTTTTGCTGTTATGATCTCCATGAATTCAAATTCTTTTCACCACAAAACCCTGTAGAGAAGATGACATGACTTCTTCCATTTATTTAAATGACAAGGGGTGTTGAAAATAATTGAATTTCATCTGAGAATATTTCCAATTCTGAAACTTTATGCAACTCAATGATTTTCACTAGTGAAGATAAAATGACTTCTTCAAAACATATGAAATATGAGTTGGGAGTTTCAAAGGATCAAATTCAAGTCCTTTTGGAAATTATTTTAATTTGGAGTTATTTGGGTTTTATTCAAATTATTTTTCTCCAAAAATAAAATATAAAGAAATTAGGGTAACATGATTCCCTACAACAGAAAATTGGAGAGAAATAAATTTGAAATCATTTTGGTATTTTTAAAATGATTTTTATTGGATTTTATTAAGGCAGTAGCACTGTTTTATTTATTTGAATTTTTGTAGTCTTTATTTGACTTTAAAAAATGTTCATGTTGTAGAAAATCTTTTTCTGAAAATTTTGATATATAATATGCCTATATAAAATTTTAATTTATTCTCTCTCTATTCCGGTTTTCCTTCTGTTTCAATTTAAAAAAACTGTACATGCGGCCCATTAGTTAATTTACCGCCCACACGCGTACATAGTGGCAGTGGGCGCCTCATTGTTTTTTTCCTCTTCCTAAATGGGCCAGGGCCAGCCATCCTTTTTACTTTTTACTTAGGCCGATTTTGTTTAATTAATAGTGCGCAGTTGCTGGCGCGCAGCGGCCGGTGCTTTTACCATCGTTTCGTTTATTTTACGTTCGTCTACGTTTAGTCCCACATTGCCTAGCCTTTACCTAAACCTCTTTTCCACCTATAAATATAGACCATAGAGCCTCCAAAAATTATCCATTGCGGGTTAAATCAATATTTTGGTTTGACTAGCTAAAAATATATTTCTCCTCTCCGGCGGACTTTTGGAAGTTGTCTCCACACTCCGAAGTCGTCTTTATAAAGGTATATTTATTCGTTCTCTGTATTTATACGTTAGATCTATTTTTTATCCGTAGCTATTTTTTCTTCTGTAAAACAGCTTGGCCCTGATTTTTCAAATAGCCATAACTTTTTACTCGTTCATCCAAATTAGATGAAACCAGCGTCTATAGTTTCGTCTTGTTTTCACCTATCCAGTGAACCTGTCACATCAATTTTTTTTTAATTTTCAAATTTCGAAATTTGTTTCATAGTCAAATTTCCTTTGATCATATCTTTGAAATTTCAATTTGAATTGTTCAAATTCATATTCAAACTTCTTTTGTTCATAACTTAAGTTCCCTAACTCCGTTTGAGTTGAATCTTTTTGCAAAGCGAAGCTCTTGACCTAAACTTTCTGATAAGGCCAAATTCACATAATTTTGGTACTGTTAGAAATTGTTTTATGTTGCAAGAGTTATTTGCTTGGTTTTGATGTTTTCCGAAGTGTCTTCCTCGTTCTTTCTGATCTTTTGAGTGATTGCTTATGTGTGGTTACTATTGCTTGCTTACGATAGATTGACCGGAGTGTGACGAGTAGATCTATCAAGAGTTTTGAGTGCGAATCATCTTCATCAACATTGCAGGCAAGTTCACACTTTGATCATATCCCCTTCCATACCCAGTTTTTTTATGCATTAGATTCAACCCTCAAACATTGCATGAGTAGGATTGATAACATGTGGGTATTGGGAAGTAGTAGATGAGGTAGTACCTATTGCCCTGTTTACCATCAAACCCTTGGGAGTTACTTCTACGTTTGCTTATATTGCTATGCTATGCTCGTAGACGTGGATTGGGTTTGAGTGAATTTCCATGACAGATGTGAGATTGTTAACTAATGGTTCAACTTAAGGTGGCAACTAAAGCTCACATCTGGGTGGATTGAGGCACCTGGAGAACCCAGTGTTGTCTGTTTGTATAAGGACCGCCACCCAGGCTCAAAGGGATCATAAGATTATTCATGCTAGAAACTTCCGTGTACAGCCACAAGCTATTATGGGCTCTAGCATAGTTGAGTAGGTTACAGGATCTCTTGAAGAGGTGGGCTAGCAGATGTAGGGGAAAGTAGGTGTACCGGTCCACCCAGAGTAAAGAGTGATTGTTTCTGAAAGATTGTGTCTCGGTCATCCGTTTCTCAAACATCATGCAGTGCGAGAATCAAGCGGAGGCGATCGAGTCTTGTGGGGAAAAGTGCACAAACCTCTGCAGAGTGTACAAACTAATCATGATTAGCCGTGTCCCCGGTTATGGACATCTTGAGTATCTAGTTCTTGGATTATCCCGTTGATCTCATCATGTTACTTTAATTAATATTGTTGGGTTAATGATGATACTTAATTGGGATTGAGATGCTGTCAACCATCTCAATGTTTCACAACCACCATGATAGTTAAATAAAATTTATTCCTTTGAAGTAGGGAAAAATTGGCTTTTCGCAAAAACATTATAACCATAGAGCTTTTCCACCAGCCATATATGCATGTAGTGATAGCCTTTGTTCATCATTTCTCTATGGTGTGAATTTGCCAGCATATTCCATGTGCTGACCCGTTTTCGGGCTGCAACGTTTCATGTTGCAGGATATCTTACGACGAGTAAGTGATACGTTAGGGTTACGATTTCTACACTCAACTTTGCCGTTGGTGTTGATGGGAATCCACAACCTTGTTACTTCCGCTATTTGGATTGAGGTAATAGTATTTACGTTACTTTATACATGTGATTTACCTCTGTTATAAATCCTCGAGTACTGTGTGTGTCAGCATACCGATCCAGGGATGACACTTAAGCACAGAGACTTGATCCATTCGGGTCGGGTCGCTACAAGATGGTATCAGAGCACATGTTGACTGTAGGACGTGACCCTAGAAACTGGCAAGCCCATAGGAAGGATTTTCTCTAAAACTTTCCTTTTCAAAAAGATCTTTTACCTCTCTTCTCTTTTGAGTTTATTCAAATATTCCCTTTTAGTGAGACCATACCCCTTTTCCCTTTTGACCACACGAAGATTCGACTGATGAGACCACTTCAAGAAGTACAAGATATCGGACAACTAAGACCATTCGGAATGAAGAGGATTTTACCATGCATTATGATAATGGAAACTACAACGGTTGAAGATTCCGAAGACTGGGAGAATTTGAAGGCTCTGAAGAATTGCCAGATGTGTATGACCTAGGAAGGTTACCCTTATGGAACTTGGCAGACTATGGAAGCTGTCAATACTCGAGAGCAAGGTGTATCAGAGAAAGACCGAAACATGGAGAGTTAGAAACTCAAAGTTTTGTCAAGGAAACCCTAAGGCAGGAGATATCAACTATGGAATGATAGCTCATGGTAATGACAAGAGCAGAAACACGGATACCCATGAGGTTATCGCCCGCTTATGATATTGTCATCGTGTTGAGTTAAGTATGCATATGCATGGAAGGATTGGATGGTAGAAGGCTGATGGAGCACCTATCAGCAAGATGAATTTTTAACTTTAGACTGGTGTATCACCAGGATCCGGAGTATTACATCAAGAAGTTTAGGATGGACCTGCAGGAAGCTGTATTTGACAAAGAAGTGTTTCGTGAAGAACTCAGAACCCAGAAACTGAAAGTAGCCAAGCAGGGAAAGCAAAACCTCGAGATAACGGAGACTCGTCAGGAACTGAAGGACAATAGATCGTGGACCATGTCGAAGGATGTTGAGACCCAGAAGTTTGGACGCAACCCAGAATATTAAAGGACGTCACGAGAGACTTCGCGTCAACAGAGATGATTTGGCAAAAGAACTTGAGAAGGACAAGCATGATTGGAAGAAGCCATCGGAGACATTAACAAGACTTGAAGAGTTTGGCGACGTTGAAGATTATTGACCTTTAGAAGACCAAACCCCTGTTATACCTACGTTAGATGCGACGTTGTGAGCTGTCATTTGTTTGTTGTTTTTCCGACAGCCACAATAAAAATCTGTCTTTTCAAAACTTTTGTTTGCATTGTGTGTATCCCTCTCGACCTCTCTTATCTCACCCCAAACCCATGGACCCAATAGAGGATGAATGGAGATGAGCTTGTATTTTCTGGACCGATGAGTCAATTGGAGACGGACCGATGGATTCAGAACATGGAGGATCACATGAAGAATAACCCTATAGTCGGAAAGGATATGACCCGGCATGCTCTTCAATGTTTTGAAAGAGGTGCTGCTACTTGGTGGAGGATGTACCAAACCATCAATGGATGGCAAGGAAGTAACCACTTGGAAAGAATTTAAGTGGACTCTACAAAGATCTCGTCTTGTGTCCCAGAAATTGAAGCCTTATGGAAAGGATATGAAGAAACCTTGTGCATACAAGCCTTGTGGAGAAATAGGACACAACCATAAGGAACACAAGGATGAATGCCCTAATTGTGAAGGAAGTCACCCAGCTGAAGAATGCCCAACTAGGCAGATCACTTGTTTCTTGTGTGAAGGGACTACCCACTACCCTGCTCAGTGTCACATCTACCCCATGGTACAAAGGACCATCCAGCAGAAGAAAGAAGCAATGAAAAGAGCCCTCATGGAAATTTTAGAGGAATCTGTGATGAAGGAAGAGGTGGAGGACACACCCAAAGAAGAACCAATTAAACCCTGCACCAAGTCATGCTATTCATGTGGAGAAGAAGGACACATCTCCCAAAATTGTCTGAATGGGGATTTAGTGGAATTCCCGACAGAGGAAGTAGAGTATGACCCACAGGAAATAGAAGCCCTGATTGGAACGGAAAAGTCCAGGAAGAGAAGTAGATTGGATCCCAGGAACAACCCAATTTCTACAAAGAGAGACCTGAGTCATATCACATGTTTCAGGTGCAAAAATTCAGGACACTACCACAATGATTGCCCAAAAGGGAAGATGAGGACCCCAGGAGGCTATATAATCACAAGGAAACCCCGAGATATGTCAGAAGTAATATGTTTCCGTTGTGATGAAGCAGGGCACTTTGCCAGAGAATGCCCCAAGGAGACGGAGACTTGTGACAAATAGTTGAGTGCAACGAGAAATATAGTAGTAGTAGTGTGGACATTTCTTTTATTAGTGAGGTGTCGGATTGAGGCATGTAATGGAATGCAGGAGATTGTAATATTTGAGAATCAATAAAGTTAGCATCATTGGTATTGATTTGGATTTTATGAGTTGTTACTCTATGAAGAAAGATTTTGACCATTTTCGAGGATATGAGAAATATGGTCTATGGAAGATTGTGCATCTTAAAGGTGGTAGTACCCTGTGAGGAAACTTGACCCTTGGAAAAGGTAATGATATTCCACGAAGTGGATTTCGAACAAAATAAGTATGAGTTTTATCTCGATATGTTGGATACCCCAAGAATATGAGGGTATGGAGTATTATTGGATGTAAAGGAGGTAGTCTATGAAATTGGAGATGGAGCATGTCTTCGTGTGTTCCCTCTGCGAGGAGTTAAACTATTTGGAGTTAAGGGAAAGTTAGCCCCGAGATTTGTAGGACCATACCGAGTTTTGGAGCGTATGGGAAAAGTGGCCAACAAGCTGGAGTCACCCGAAGGACTGTCAAGAATTCATGATGTGTTTCATGTTTCCCAGTTGAAGAAGTGCCATGCAGAGATGGCCAATCCTAAGGACGCTTGACCCTGGAAAAGATAATGATGTTCCACGAAGTGGAGTATGGACTTCATAAGTATAAGTTTTTTTTTCGGTATGTGGGATATCCCACGAGGATGAAGAGATAATTACTATTGGATATAAAGGAGGTATGATGTTGGAAATATGGATCAATGGAAATTCCATGATGAGTCTGAGTAATCATGTCCTAGTTTGGTGCCAATAGAAGGAAGGAAGACAGTACAATTGGATGGATTTAAGAATACCAGGAAGTTGGATGTTGGATTAAGGATCAGTTGCCCGATGATGAGTTCAAGGTTTACAAGTGATGAGATGGGCCATAACCCACAGGCCCCAGGACCTGCCAAGAAGCAAGCACATTCTTGCTGAAGGAAAAACCCTGGAAGAAGTTACGATTTTATCGACAGACGATTTTATAGGAGTAACGCAAAACCTGAGAGTTGTGAAGGAACGATAGATGTTTGTTTGGCTTGCAGAATCCATGGATTTATCCGAACTTGGTTCGTCGACAAGAGAAATTCTGCAATGCTTGTGAGGATGACCGAGTGTTAGAATGCGAGATTCGCTAAACCATGTACAAGGTAATGATTTGGGTGCGGGATGGATTGATCACCATACCGACTTACTCTTATTGTTCGCCTTGCTATACGGGATGGTAAATCTGAGTGACTTGCCTATAGTAGAGTGACGACGATTTAAACCTTGTTTAAACTTAGAATGGTATAAGTATTTTCCCCTTGTACACGGCAGTTGTTGCCAACCGTAGGTTATACGGTGAGGTTCAACCAGACCCATTTCCTGCAGGAGAAACCGTAAATTGTTGACCACCATGAGATGTCGATAGTTGTTTAGTATTGGCGCCAGACCCGTCAGCTATGAAGACCCAGTCTCGGAATAACCTTACCGAGATGAAAGACAGAAGAATTGAGGAAAAGGTTATGCCGCTACCCAAAGAGCCAGAGAAGGAATTTTCCGAGAATCTGAGAAGACTGACACTGTCAACAACAAGGATGGAGTATACGAGTTTTGATGGAACCGTAACAATGATTCTAAGGGTGGTAGCACCCCAGACCCCTGTGATGATCGATGGATTTTGAGAAGACCCCAAACCCTAACCTATTTCTTTCTAGCCTCTCCGAATCTCGAGGACGAGATTCATTTTAAGGGTGGTAGGTTTGTAACATCCCAAAATTCTAAATTTTGGAATGTTATAATAAACAGATAGATTGGATTGATTGTTTGATTGATTGACTGAAAGTGAGTGGAATTCGAAATCTTTTGAAAGTTAAATGAGAGGGAATAAAAGGACTTTCCCAAACTTTCATTTTGCTTTTATGATCTCCATGAATTCAAATTCTTTTCATCACAAAACCCTGGAGAGAAGATGACATGACTTCTTCCATTTATTTAAATGACAAGGGGTGTTGAAAATATTTGAATTTCATTTGAAAATATTTCCAATTCTGAAACTTTATGCAACTCAATGATTTTCACGAGAGAAGATAAAATGACTTCTTCAAAACATATGAAATATGAGTTGGGAGTTTCAAAGGATTAAATTCAAAGTCCATTGAAATTATTTTCCAATATTGGAGTTATTTGAGTTTTATTCAAATTATTTTTCTCCAAAATAAAAATATACAGAAAATAGGGTAACATGATTCCCTACATCAGAAAATTGGAGAGAAATAAATTTGAAATCATTTTGGTATTTTAAAATGATTTTTATTGGATTTTATTAAGGCAGTAGCACTTTTTGCTTTATTTAATTTGTGAGGATTTTATTTGACTTTACAAAAATGTTCATGTTGTAGAAAATCTTTTTCTGAAAATTTTGATATATAATATGCCTATATAAAATTTTAATTTATTTTCTTTATCCGGTTTTCCTTCTGTTTCAATTTAAAAAAAACTGTACATGCGGCCCATAGTTATTTACCGCCCACACGCGTAGCATAGTGGCAGCGGGCGCCTCATTTGTTTTTCCCTCTCCTAAATGGGCCAGGCCCAGCCATCCTTTTTATTTTTTTACTTAGGCCGATTTTTGTTAAAAAAAAACTGCAGTGTACGCGTGCGCGCGCAGCCGGCCCGTGGTGCTTTTAGGCCCATGCGTTCCTCGTTTATTTTATTTGTTCGTCTACGTTTAGTCCCACATTGCCCAGCCTTTGACTTCTAAGACTCTTTTCCACCTATAAATATAGACCCATAGAGCCTCCAAAAATTATCCATTGCGGGTTAAATCAATATTTTGGTTTGACTAGTTAAAAATATATTTCTCCTCTCTGGCGGAACTTTTGGAAGTTGTCTCTACACCCCGAAGTCGTCTTTTAGGTATATTTATTCGTTCTCTGTATTTATGCGTTAGACCTATTGTTTTTAGCCGTAGCTATTTTTCTTCTGCAAAATAGCTTGGCCCTGATTTTTCAAATAGCCATCCAAATTACATGAAACCAACGCCTATAGTTTCGTCTTGTTTTCACCTATCCAGTGAACCTGTCACATCAATTTTTTTTTAATTTTCAAATTTCGAAATTTGTTTCATAGTCAAATTTCCTTTGATCATATCTTTTTATCCGTACCTCCGTTTTCGATGAAACCAACGCCCACTTCTTCGTTATGATCTCCTCTATCCAGTAAAACAACTTAAACATGTTTTTGAAAATTTAAAATTTGTTTTCAAACAGATTTGAATTTGAATCTTCTTTTGATCATAACTTGAGTTCCGTAGCTCCGTTTGAGTTGATTCTTTTTGCAAATCGAAGCTCTTGACCTAAACTTTCTGATAAGGCCAAATTCACATAATTTTGGTACTGTTAGAAATTGTTTTATGTTGCAAGAGTTAATTGCTTGGTTTTGAAGTTTTCCGAATTGTTTTCCTCGTTCTCTCTGATCTTTTATGTGATTGCTTATGTGTGGTTACTATTGCTTGCTTGCGATAGATTAACCGGAGTTTGACAAGTAGATCTATCAAGAGTTTTGAGTGCGAATCATCTTCATCAACATTGCAGGCAAGTTCACACTTTGATCATATCCCTTTCATACCCAGTTTTTATGCATTAGATTCAACCCTCAAACATTGCATGAGTAGGATTGATAACATGTGGGTATTGGGAAGTAGTAGATGAGGTAGTACCTATTGCCCTGTTTACCATCAAACCCTTGGGAGTTACTTCTACGTTTTCTTATTGCTATGCTATGCTCGTAGACGTGGATTGGGTTTGAGTGAATTTTCCATGACAGATGTGAGATTGTTAACTAATGGTTCAACTTAAGGTGGCAACTAAGACTCACATCTGGGTGGATTGAGGCACCTGGAGAACCCAGTGTTCTCTGTTTGTATAAGGACCGCCACCCAGGCTCAAGGGGATCATAAGATTATTCATGCTAGAAACTTCCGTGTGCAGCCACAAGCTATTATGGGCTCTAGCATAGTTGAGTAGGTTACAGGATCTCTTGAAGAGGTGGGCTAGCAGATGTAGGAGAAAGTAGGTGTACCGGTCCACCCAGAGTAAAGAGTGATTGTTTCTGAAAGATTGTGTCTCGGTCATCCGTTTCTCAAACATCATGCAGTGCGAGAATTAAGCGGAGGAGATCGAGTCTTGTGGGGAAAAGTGCACAAACCTCTGCAGAGTGTATAAACTAATCATGATTAGCCGTGTCCCCGGTTATGGACATCTTGAGTATCTAGTTCTTGGATTATCCCGTTGATCTCATCATGTTACTTTAATTAATATTGTTGGGTTAATGATGATACTTAATTGGGATTGAGATGCTGTCAACCATCTCAATGTTTCACAACCACCATGATAGTTAAATAAAATTTATTCCTTTGAAGTAGGGAAAAATTGGCTTTTCGCAAAAACATTATAACCATAGAGCTTTTCCACCAGCCATATATGCATGTAGTGATAGCCTTTGTTCATCATTTCTCTATGGTGTGAATTTGCCAGCATATTCCATGTGCTGACCCGTTTTCGGGCTGCAACGTTTCATGTTGCAGGATTTCTTACGACGAGTAAGTGATACGTTAGGGTTACGATTTCTACACTCAACTTTGCCGTTGGTGCTGATGGGAATCCACAACCTTGTTAGTTCCGCTATTTGGATTGAGGTAATAGTATTTACGTTACTTTATACATGTGATTTACCTCTGTTATAAATCCTCGAGTACTGTGTGTGTCAGCATACCGATCCAGGGATGACACTTAAGCACAGAGACTTGATCCATTCGGGTCGGGTCGCTACAAGATGGTATCAGAGCACATGTTGACTGTAGGACGTGACCCTAGAAACTGGCAAGCCCATGGGAAGGATTTTCTCTAAAACTTTCCTTTTCAAAAGAATCTTGTACCTCTCTTCTCTTTTGAGTTAATTCAAATATTCCCTTTAGTGAGACCATACCCCTTTTCCCTTTTGGACCACACGAAGATTCGACTGATGAGACCACTTCAAGAAGTACAAGATATCGGACAACTAAGACCATTCGAAATAAAGAGGATCTTTACCATGCATTATGATAATGGAAACTACAACGGTTGAAGATTCCGAAGACTGGGAGAATTTGAAGGCTCTGAAGAATTGCCAGATGTGTATGACCTAGGAAGGTTACCCTTATGGAACTTGGCAGACTATGGAAGCTGTCAATACTCGAGAGCAAGGTGTATCAGAGAAAGACCGAAACATGGAGAGTTAGAAACTCAAAGTTTTGTCAAGGAAACCCTAAGGCAGGAGATATCAACTATGGAATGATAGCTCATGGTAATGACAAGAGCAGAAACACGGATACCCATGAGGTTATCGCCCGCTTATGATATTGTCATCGTGTTGAGTTAAGTATGCATATGCATGGAAGGATTGGATGGTAGAAGGCTTATGGAGCACCTATCAGCAAGATGAATTTTTAACTTTAGACTGGTGTATCACCAGGATCCGGAGTATTACATCAAGAAGTTTAGGATGGACCTGCAGGAAGCTGTATTTGACAAAGAAGTGTTTCGTGAAGAACTCAGAACCCAGAAACTGAAAGTAGCCAAGCAGGGAAAGCAAAACCTCGAGATAACGGAGACTCGTCAGGAACTGAAGGACAATAAGATCGTGGACCATGTCGAGGTTGATGGAACCCAGAAGTTTGGGATGCAACCCCAGAATATTAAAGGACGTCACGAGAGACTTCGCGTCAACAGAGATGATTTGGCAAAAGAACTTGAGAAGGACAAGCATGATTGGAAGAAGCCATTGGAGACATGAACAAGACTTGAAGAGTTTGGCGACGTTGAAGATTTATTGACCTTTAGAAGACCAAACCCTGTTATACCTACGTTAGATGCGACGTTTGTGAGCTGTCATTTGTTTGTTGTTTTTCCGACAGCCACAATAAAAATCTGTCTTTTCAAAACTTTTGTTTGCATTGTGTGTATCCCTCTGGACCTCTCTTATCTCACCCCAAACCCATGGACCCAATAGAGGATGAATGGAGATGAGCTTGTATTTTCTGGACCGATGAGTCAATTGGAGACGGACCGATGGATTCAGAACATGGAGGATCACATGAAGAATAACCCTATAGTCGGAAAGGATATGACCCGGCATGCTCTTCAATGTTTTGAAAGAGGTGCTGCTACTTGGTGGAGGATGTACCAAACCATCAATGGATGGCAAGAAGTAACCACTTGGAAAGAATTTAAGTGGACTCTACAAAGATCTCGTCTTGTGTCCCAGAAATTGAAGCCTTATGGAAAGGATATGAAGAAACCTTGTGCATACAAGCCTTGTGGAGAAATAGGACACAACCATAAGGAACACAAGGATGAATGCCCTAATTGTGAAGGAAGTCACCCAGCTGAAGAATGCCCAACTAGGCAGATCACTTGTTTCTTGTGTGAAGGGACTACCCACTACCCTGCTCAGTGTCACATCTACCCCATGGTACAAAGGACCATCCAGCAGAAGAAAGAAGCAATGAAAAGAGCCCTCATGGAAATTTTAGAGGAATCTGTGATGAAGGAAGAGGTGGAGGACACACCCAAAGAAGAACCAATTAAACCCTGCACCAAGTCATGCTATTCATGTGGAGAAGAAGGACACATCTCCCAAAATTGTCTGAATGGGGATTTAGTGAATTCCCGACAGAGGAAGTAGAGTATGACCCACAGGAAATAGAAGCCCTGATTGGAACGGAAAAGTCCAGGAAGAGAAGTAGATTGGATCCCAGGAACAACCCAATTTCTACAAAGAGAGACCTGAGTCATATCACATGTTTCAGGTGCAAAAATTCAGGACACTACCACAATGATTGCCCAAAAGGGAAGATGAGGACCCCAGGAGGCTATATAATCACAAGGAAACCCCGAGATATGTCAGAAGTAATATGTTTCCGTTGTGATGAAGCAGGGCACTTTGCCAGAGAATGCCCCAAGGAGACGGAGACTTGTGACAAATAGTTGAGTGCAACGAGAAAATATAGTAGTAGTAGTGTTGACATTTCTTTTATTAGTGAGGTGTCGGATTGAGGCATGTAATGGAATGCATGAGATTGTATTATTTGAGAACCAATAAAGTTAGCATCATTGGTATTGATTTGGATTTTTTTGAGTTGTTACTCTATGAAGAAAGATTTTGACCATTTTCGAGGATATGAGAAATATGGTCTATGGAAGTTTGTGCATTTTAAGGGTGGTAGAACCCTGTGAGGAAACTTGACCCTTGGAAAAAGGTAATGATATTCCACGAAGTGGATTTCGAACAAAATAAGTATGAGTTTTATCTTGATATGTTGGATACCCCAAGAATATGAGGGTATGGAGTATTATTGGATGTAAAGGAGGTAGTCTATGAAATTGGAGGCAGAGCATGTCTTCGTGTGTTCCCTCTGCGAGGAGTTAAACTATTTGGAGTTAAGGGAAAGTTAGCCCCGAGATTTGTAGGACCATACCGAGTTTTGGAGCGTATGGGAAAAGTGGCCAACAAGCTGGAGTCACCCGAAGGACTGTCAAGAATTCATGATGTGTTTCATGTTTCCCAGTTGAAGAAGTGCCATGCAGAGATGGCCAATAAGGACGCTTGACCCTGGAAAAGATAATGATGTTCCACGAAGTGGAGTATGGACTTCATAAGTATAAGTTTTTTTTCGGTATGTGGGATATCCCACGAGGATGAAGAGTACTATTGGATATAAAGGAGGTATGATGTTGGAAATATGGATCAATGGAAATTCCATGATGAGTCTGAGTAATCATGTCCCAGTTTGGTGCCAATAGAAGGAAGGAAGACAGTATAATCGGATGGATTTTAAGTATGCTAGGAAGTTGGATGTTGGATTAAGGATCAGTTTCCCCAATGATGAGTTCAAGGTTTACCAGTGATGAGATGGGCCATAACCCACAGGCCCCAGGACCTGCCAAGAAGCAAGCACACTCTTGTTGAAGGGAAGACCCTGGAAGAAGTTACGATTTTATCGACAGACGATTTTATAGGAGTAACGCAAAACCTGAGAGTTGTGAAGGAACGATAGATGTTTGTTTGGCTTGCAGAATCATTGGATTTTTCCGAACTTGGTTCGTCGACAAGAGAAATTCTGCAATGCTTGCGAGGATGACCGAGTGTTAGAATGCGAGATTCGCTAAACCATATACAAGGTAATGATTTGGGTGCGGGCTGGATTGATCACCATACCGACTTACTCTTATTGTTCGCTTTGCTATACGGGATGGTAAATCTGAGTGACTTACCTATAGTAGAGTGACGACGATTTAAACCTCAGAATGGTATAAGAATGTTTCCCTTGTACACGGCAGTTGTTGCCAACCATAGGTTATACGGTGAGGTTCAACCTAGACCCATTTTCCTGCATGAGAAACCGTAAATTGTTGACCACCATGAGATGTCGATAGTTGTTTAGTATTGGCGCCAGACCCGTCAGCTATGAAGACCCAGTCTCGGAATAACCTTACCGAGATGAAAGACAGAAGAATTGAGGAAAAGGTTATGCCGCTACCCAAAGAGAAAGAGAAGGAATTTTTCCGAGAATCTGAGAAGACTGACACTGTCAACAACAAGGATGGAGTATACGAGTTTTGATGGAACCGTAACAACCGTAACAAGGATGTAGCACCCCAGACCCCCTGTGATGATCGATGGATTTTGAGAAGAACCCAAACCCTAACCTATTTCTTTCTAGCCTCTTCGAATCTCGAGGACGAGATTCATTTTAAGGGTGGTAGGTTTGTAACATCCCAAAATTCTAAATTTTGGAATGTTATAATAAACAGATAGATTGGATTGATTGTTTGATTGATTGAGTGAAACTGAGTGGAATTCGAAATCTTTTGAAAGTTAAATGAGAGGGAATAAAAGGACTTTCCCAAACTTTCATTTTGCTTTTATGATCTCCAT
Organism: Triticum aestivum; assembly: GCF_018294505.1. Lineage (NCBI taxonomy): Eukaryota > Viridiplantae > Streptophyta > Magnoliopsida > Poales > Poaceae > Triticum > Triticum aestivum. The sequence continues at coordinate 405,451,299 of NC_057811.1, read as the reverse complement.
GAATTCAAATTCTTTTCATCACAAAACCCTGTAGAGAAGATGACATGGCTTCTTCCATTTATTTAAATGACAAGGGGTGTTGAAAATAATTGAATTTCATTTGAGAATATTTCCAATTCTGAAACTTTATGCAACTCAATGATTTTCACGAGAGAAGATAAAATGACTTCTTCAAAACATATGAAATATGAGTTGGGAGTTTCAAAGGATCAAATTCAAAGTCCTTTTGGAAATTATTTTCAATTTGGAGTTATTTGAGTTTTATTCAAATTATTTTTCTCCAAAATAAAAATATAAAGAAATTAGGGTAACATGATTCCCTACAACAGAAAATTGGAGAGAAATAAATTTGAAATCATTTTGGTATTTTTAAAATGATTTATATTGGATTTTATTAAGGCAGTAGCACTGTTTGATTTATTTGAATTTTTGTGGTCTTTATTTGACTTTACAAAAATGTTCATATTGTATAAAATCTTTTTCTGAAAATTTTGATATATAATATGCCTATATAAAATTTTAATTTATTTTCTTTATCCGGTTTTCCTTCTGTTTCAATTTAAAAAAAACTGTACATGCGGCCCATAGTTATTTACCGCCCACACGCGTAGCATAGTGGCAGCGGGCGCCTCATTGTTTTTCCCTCTCCTAAATGGGCCAGGCCCAGCCATCCTTTTTACTTTTTTTACTTAGGCCGATTTTTGTTAAAAAAAAAACTACAGTGTACGCGTGCGCGCGCGGCCGGCCCGTGGTGCTTTAGGCCCATGCGAGGCGCGTCTTTTCTCCTATGTTTCGTTTAATTACGTCTACGTTTAGTCCCACATTGCCCAGCCTTTGACTTCTAAGACTCTTTTCCACCTATAAATATAGACCCATAGAGCCTCCAAAAATTATCCATTGCGGGTTAAATCAATATTTTGGTTTGACTAGTTAAAAATATATTTCTCCTCTCTGGCGGAACTTTTGGAAGTTGTCTCTACACCCCGAAGTCGTCTTTTAGGTATATTTATTCGTTCTCTGTATTTATGCGTTAGACCTATTGTTTTTAGCCGTAGCTATTTTTCTTCTGCAAAACAGCTTGGCCCTGATTTTTCAAATAGCCATCCAAATTACATGAAACCAACGCCTATAGTTTCGTCTTGTTTTCACCTATCCAGTGAACCTGTCACATCAATTTTTTTTAAATTTTCAAATTTCGAAATTTGTTTCGTAGTCAAATTTCCTTTGATCATATCTTTTTATCCGTACCTCCGTTTTCGATGAAACCAACGCCCACTTCTTCGTTATGATCTCCTCTATCCAGTAAAACAACTTAAACATGTTTTTGAAAATTTAAAATTTGTTTTCAAACAGATTTGAATTTGAATCTTCTTTTGATCATAACTTGAGTTCCGTAGCTCCGTTTGAGTTGATTCTTTTTGCAAATCGAAGCTCTTGACCTAAACTTTCTGATAAGGCCAAATTCACATAATTTTGGTACTGTTAGAAATTGTTTTATGTTGCAAGAGTTAATTGCTTGGTTTTGAAGTTTTCCGAATTGTTTTCCTCGTTCTCTCTGATCTTTTATGTGATTGCTTATGTGTGGTTACTATTGCTTGCTTGCGATAGATTAACCGGAGTGTGACGAGTAGATCTATCAAGAGTTTTGAGTGCGAATCATCTTCATCAACATTGCAGGCAAGTTCACACTTTGATCATATCCCTTTCATACCCAGTTTTTATGCATTAGATTCAACCCTCAAACATTGCATGAGTAGGATTGATAACATGTGGGTATTGGGAAGTAGTAGATGAGGTAGTACCTATTGCCCTGTTTACCATCAAACCCTTGGGAGTTACTTCTACGTTTTCTTATTGCTATGCTATGCTCGTAGACGTGGATTGGGTTTGAGTGAATTTTCCATGACAGATGTGAGATTGTTAACTAATGGTTCAACTTAAGGTGGCAACTAAGACTCACATCTGGGTGGATTGAGGCACCTGGAGAACCCAGTGTTCTCTGTTTGTATAAGGACCGCCACCCAGGCTCAAGGGGATCATAAGATTATTCATGCTAGAAACTTCCGTGTGCAGCCACAAGCTATTATGGGCTCTAGCATAGTTGAGTAGGTTACAGGATCTCTTGAAGAGGTGGGCTAGCAGATGTAGGAGAAAGTAGGTGTACCGGTCCACCCAGAGTAAAGAGTGATTGTTTCTGAAAGATTGTGTCTCGGTCATCCGTTTCTCAAACATCATGCAGTGCGAGAATTAAGCGGAGGAGATCGAGTCTTGTGGGGAAAAGTGCACAAACCTCTGCAGAGTGTATAAACTAATCATGATTAGCCGTGTCCCCGGTTATGGATATCTTGAGTATCTAGTTCTTGGATTATCCCGTTGATCTCATCATGTTACTTTAATTAATATTGTTGGGTTAATGATGATACTTAATTGGGATTGAGATGCTGTCAACCATCTCAATGTTTCACAACCACCATGATAGTTAAATAAAATTTATTCCTTTGAAGTAGGGAAAAATTGGCTTTTCGCAAAAACATTATAACCATAGAGCTTTTCCACCAGCCATATATGCATGTAGTGATAGCCTTTGTTCATCATTTCTCTATGGTGTGAATTTGCCAGCATATTCCATGTGCTGACCCGTTTTTCCGGCTGCAACGTTTCATGTTGCAGGATATCTTACGACGAGTAAGTGATACGTTAGGGTTACGATTTCTACACTCAACTTTGCCGTTGGTGTTGATGGGAATCCACAACCTTGTTACTTCCGCTATTTGGATTGAGGTAATAGTATTTACGTTATTTTATACATGTGATTTACCTCTGTTATAAATCCTCGATTACTGTGTGTGTCAGCATACCGATCCAGGGATGACACTTAAGCACAGAGACTTGATCCATTCGGGTCCGGTCGCTACAGTCATCATGACACCACCTGGGAAGAAGACAAACCCCAGACCAAAGGCTTCAAGTGGTCCAAAGGCTTCATACAGACAAAGGACCCACCAGGGTCACCCTAACGCCAATGTTTTGCAAGGAAACCATACTCAGACTTATGAATATGAGCGTGTTTCATCAAACTGCTATGTTCATAAGACCCAGAACTTTTCTGCTTATTCTTATGAGTATTATTCACCTCCTGCAAGGCTATTTTCTAGGGCTCCAAAGCCAAAGTTCTCAGATGCCGCACTTAGACTCATTGCTTCTAAGCCACCCCTGAAGATGTGGGTGGTTAAGAAGAATTAACTCTCTTTTGCAGGAAATGGTCTCCAGCCGAAAATCAAAAGCTTCTGACGCTTATGCTTGGGACCTAAAACATCTTGTGGGATGCAAGATAAAATGCAAAAATGGTCTTACTATGTATTTCGTCCCAGGATTTCTTGACAATCATCCTATCTACCCTAACAATGATCTGAACTTTGATAATATGCTTGTTCATCAAATGTTTATGCTTCACACTTCTCTTTGTGAAGCCTATCCCCCAAACTGCACTGTAGGGTACAACTCTGAAGGCTACTGAGTGGATTATGGACAGTGGATGCACTAACCACATGACTGGTGATCGAAGTCTTATGATGGATTCAACTCTACGTCCGTCTGACAAAAGTCACATCACATTTGCTGATACTGGTAAAAGCAAGGTATTGGGCCTAGGTAGAGTTGCAATCTCAAAGGATCAACACATGGATAAAGTGATGATTGTTCAATCACTTAGTTTCAACTTAATGTCTGTCTCAATGCTTTATGAACTGAACATGATTGTGATATTTGGAAAATATCGTTGCCTTGTGCTTATGGAATCTGACAAATCTCTAGTCTTCGAAGGGTATCAAAAAGATGATCTGTATATGGTGGATTTCTCCGCAGGACCACAGCTGGCGGTATGTCTTCTAGCAAAAGCTTCAGAGTGCTGGCTCTGGCATCAGAGGCTAGGGCATGCGGGAATGAGGAACTTGCACACTCTCGCAAAGAAGAAGCATGTCATAGGCATCGAGTGCATCAAGTTCAAGAAGGATCATCTATGCGGTGCCTGCGAAGCTGGAAAGATGACTAGGGCCAAGCATCCCTCGAAGACAATCATGATGACTACGCGTCTGTTCGAGCTGCTTCACATGGACTTATTTGGCCCTACTCACTACTCTACCCTCACTACCACTGCACGCCTCTATGGTTTTGTCATTGTTGATTATTACTCAAGATATACATGGGTGCACAAAATTGTCTACAAGACTGAAGTGCAGGATGTCTTCAGACGATTCGCCAATCGTGCCATGACCAATTACGACATCAAGATCAAGCACATCATAAGTGATAACGGCACATAATTCAAGAACATAGGCCTCGACACTTATCTTGATACATTGGGCATCACACATGAGTTCTCTGCTCCATACACACCTCAGCAAAATGGCATCTTGGAGCGCAAAAACAGAACTCTCATTGAGATGGCAGGAATGATGCTTGATGAGTACAAGACTCCAAGGAAATTCTGGCCTGAAGCCATTGATACTGCATGCCACATCATCAACCGTGTTTATCTTCACAAGTTCCTAAAGAAGACATCATATCAGCTCCTGACTGGTAAGAAGCCAAACGTCAGCTATTTCAGAGTCTTTGGTGCTAGGTGCTAGATCAAGGATCCGCATCACACATCAAAATTTGCACCGAAAGCACATGAAGGTTTTATGCTTGGCCACGGAAAGGATTCGCACTCCTACAGAGTCTTCAACTTCTTTCACTACAAAGTGGTTGAAACTATGGATGTGCGGTTCGATGAGACTAATGGCTCGCAAAGAGAGCACCTGCCAAATGTGCTAGATGAAGCTACACCAAGTGAATCTATCAAGCTTATGGGTACTGGAGAAATCATACCTTCAGAGGAACAGACTGAAGAAGAAATCATCATTTCTGCACCTAATCAGCATGAAGACAATGCTCAGCCTAAAGCCAATGCTAAAGACGAATACAATGACCAGCAAGGGAAAAATCTTCGTCCAGTTCATCCTCGCGTTGCAAACGAAGTCCAGATTGAGAAGATAATTGATAGCATCAATGCACCTGGTCCACTCACTCGTTCTAAAGCAACACAGCTCTAGCAAATTTTTGTGGGCACTTTGCATTTTTCTCTATATCTGAGCCCAAGAAAGTTGATGAAGCCTTCATGGAACCTGAATGGATTCAAGCTATGCAAGAAGAGCTTCAACAGTTTGAACTAAACAATGTATGGGAGCTAGTAAAGCGTCCAGATCCTTGCAAGCACAATATCATAGGCACCAAATGGATCTATCACAGCAAACAAGATGACCCTGGTCAGGTTGTCAGAAACAAGGCTCGTCTCATTGCTCAAGGTTACACTCAAGTTGAAGGGATTGACTTTGATGAAACCTTTGCTCCTATGGCTAGGCTTGAAGCCATTCGCATACTTCTAGCCTATGCCAATCACAACAACATTCTTCTGTACCAAATGGATGTAAAGAGTGCCTTCCTCAATGGCAAAATTGAAGAAGAAGTGTATGTTGCACAACCACCTGGCTTTGAACACCCAAAGCGTCCTGATATGGTATACAAGCTCAACAAGGCAATGTATGGCCTCAAACAAGCCCCTCGAGCTTGGTATGACACACTCAAAGACTTCCTGAAGAGCAAAGGCTTCAAATCTGGTTCCCTAGACCCCACTCTCTTCATGAAGACATATGATGGTGAACTGTTTGTGTGCCAAATCTATGTGGATGACATTATCTTCGGCTGCACTGACAAGAGATACAGTGATGAATTTGGGCATATGATGCAAGAGCAATATCAGTTGTCCATGATGGGTGAGCTGAAATTCTTCCTTGCTCTTCAAATCCGTCAGCAGAGAAATGGCATCTTCATATCACAAGAAAAATACCTCAAAGATTGCCTGAAGAAGTTTGGAATGCATGGCTGCAAAGGGTACACGACGCCAATGCCAACCAAAGGCCAATTGGGCCCCGACGACAATGGTAAAGAGTTTGATCAAAAGGTATACCGCTCCATGATTGGTTCTTTGCTCTACTTATGTGCATCTAGGCCTGATATAATGCTTAGTGTTTGCATGTGTGCCCGATTCCAAGTGGCACCAAAGGAATCGCATCACCTAGCTGTGAAGCGAATTCTTCGATATTTGGCTTACACCCCAACACTAGGATTATGGTATCCAAAGGGCTCAGAGTTTGATCTAGTTGGATTCTCATTGCTGATTATGCTGGTGACAAGGTTGATCGCAATTCCACATCAGGCACATGTCACTTTCTTGGACGATCTCTTGTCTGTTGGTCTTCAAAGAAGCAGAAGTGTGTATCACTCTCCACTGCTGAATTCGAATACATGCTGCTGGATCTTGCTGCGCTCAGCTTCTATGGATGAAGCAAACTCTCAAGGACTATGGCATCCACCAGAAGCATGTGCAACTCTACTGTGACAATGAAAGCGCCATCAAGATTGCCAACAATCCAGTTCAGCACTCGAAGACAAAGCACATTCAGATTTGTCATCACTTTCTCAGAGATCATGTCATGAAGGAAGACATTGATATCATTCGTGTCAACATTGAAGAGCAATTGGCAGATATCTTCACAAAGCCCTTGGATGAGAAAAGGTTTTGCAAGTTGCGGTGTGAGCTAAATATCTTAGAATCCTCAAATGTCCCGTGATTGGACACACATCCTAACGCTTGTGCATGTTGATGACTTAGATGTGCAACACACGAAGTAACGTATATCCTCAATCAATGAAGACATACACCCTAAGTGTGAATACATTAACGCAGAATTTGACTTCGGAGCGCCATGATAATTGTGCGTCGTGTCTAGGTCTAATACTTCTTATACGGTGGGTAACGCCACCACCAAACTTTTATGAAGATTTTCATTTGGCGTTATAACTGCATTATCTTCATATTTGGTTTGTCTTCAACATTGATTTGTCCTTTGTCCTCAAGGTTTATCTTCGCAATGTTGATTTGGTCTTTTCTGATATATATATATATATGTGTGTGTGTGTGTGTGTGTTATGTCCTCTACATCATTCACTTATAGCTATGTCTTCAAGCTTGCCATTTTTTGAACTAAGTGAATGTGATCGGACCCTAACCTCTTCTGTGCTTCTTCCTCAATTCTGTCTATCCAGTCATATGAATTCTGTTGAAACGTGTCAAATGTCTTCACTATGTCCTTGTCAGCTGAAGATAAAGAGACACACATTTAAACCCGCTTTCAATGATATATCTCTTTTGCCTGAATACCGGAGAAGCCGGGACGACCACCCGACAAACCAGGCATGTGTGGGAACATGGAACAACTTTCAATGAGTTGCATGCATGCCACGTATCCATCAGATGTGAACTGCCAGGGGCACCTGCGTAATTGCGATGTTGTAGGATCGAAAGTATGTCTAGAGGGGGGTGATTAGACTACTTGACCAATTAAAAATCTAGCCTTTTCCCAATTTTAGTTCTTAGCAGATTTTAGCAACTTAGCACAAGTCAAGCAATCAACCTACACATGCAATTCTAAGAGTATAGCAGCGGAGAGTAAAACAATTGCATATGAAGGTAATGGGAGGAGATTGAGGGAGCAAACGCAATGTTGACACGGAGATTTTTTATCTGTGGTTCCGATAGGTGGTGCTATCATACCTCCACGTTCATGGAGACTTCAACCCATGAAGGGTAACGGTTGCGCGAGTCCACGGAGGGCTCCACCCACGAAGGGTCCACGAAGAAGCAACCTTGTCTATCCCACCATGGCCGTCGCCCACGAAGGACTTGCCTCACTCGGGTAGATCTTCACGAAGTAGGCGATCTCCTTACCCTTACAAACTCCTTGGTTCTACTCCACCATCTTGACGGAGGCTCCCAAGTGACACCTAGCCAATCTAGGAGACACCACTCTCCAAGAAGTAACAAATGGTGTGTTGATGACGAACTCCTTGCTCTTGTGCTTTAAATGATAGTCTCCCCAACACTCAACTCTCTCTCATAGGATTGGATTTGGTGGAAAGATGATTTGAGTGGAAGGCAACTTGGGGAAGGCTAGAGATCAAGATTTATCTGGTTGGAATGGAATATCTTGACCTCAACACAAGTGTAGGTGGTTCTCTCTCAGAAAATGTATATTGGAAGGTGTAAGCATGTTCTGATGGCTCTCTCCACGAATGAAGAGTGGGTGGAGGGGTATATATAGCCTCCACACAAAATCTAACCGTTACACACAATTCACCAAACTCGGTGGGACCGAATCGTTAAACTCAGTCAGACCGATTTAGTTCATAATGTGACCGTTAGGATTTTCGGTGGGACCGACACGTCAACTCGGTGAGACCGATTTCGTTAGGGTTAGGGCATAACGTAATCTTGGTGAGACCAATTACACAAACTCGGTGAGACCGATTTTGGTAATAGTCAAACAGAGAGTTGGTCAGGCAAACTCGATGGGACCGATTCGCTCATCTCGGTTTGACCGAAACATTACGAAGGGGTGACACAGAGTTTGCATTGCAATCTTGGTGGGACCGATCGCTCATCTCGGTTTGACCGAAACGTTACGAAGGGAAACAGAGAGATTACAATCCCATCTCGGTGAGACAGAGATCCCTATCGGTGAGACCGAAAATACTAGGGTTTCTGGCAGTGGCTATGTCAATTGAACTCGGTGGCGCCGGATAGAAAGTTCGGTGGGGCTGAGTTTGACTTTTGGTTTGGGACATATGTGGATGTGAGAAAGTAGTTGAGGGTTTTTGGAGCATATCACTAAGCACTTTGAGCAAGAAACTCATTAAGCAACACCTCACCCCCTCTTGATATTATTGGCTTTTCCTATGGACTCAATGTGATCTTGGATCACTAAAATGAAAATGTAGAGTCTTGTGCTTTGAGCTTGAGCCAATCCTTTGTCCTTAGCATTTGGGGGGTCCACTTTTCTCATCCATGCCATGCCAATCATTGAGCTTTCCTGAAATGTTTATCTTGAAATAGCATTAGCTCAATGAGCTATATGTTGTTAGGAATTACCAAAACCACACAGGGATAGTTGCATTTTCAATCTCCCCCTTTTTGGTAATTGATGACAACATATAGATCAAAGCTTCGACAAATGAACATAAGATTGAAAAACATCGTCGCTTTGAGAAGTATGTGATAAGCAAGAGCTCCCCCTAAATTTGTGCATTATTTAAAAATTTGCTTTTGAATGCAAATGCACAATCGATTAGGATCATGGGTTACTCTTCCATGTCACATACATCTTGGTGGAGCGCTCAAAATGATAGAAGTTAAAAGCATGCACTCATCACCAAGCAAGTGAATGATCATATAAGGATATAAGAGATGATATCATCCAACAAGCATTAAGGGTAGCATATGATCAAACACATGATCAAACAAGTATCTCACAAGCACACAAAGTATCTCACACAAGCACACAATAAAAAAGTTTCAACCAAAAAAGCAAGAGAGATAAAATGCAACACTCTCTCTCGAAGCCTATGATCTATACATTTTCTCCCCCTTTGGCAACAAGTTACCAAAAAGTTCAAAAATGCATAGTGCTAAACGACTCTCAGGCTTGATCTTTGGTAGGTGGTGTAGAGATGACTCCAAGGACAAAAGCTTCTGTTGATGTAGCTGGAGCTGGTGGCACTGAGGCTGTGGCTGCTGGAGCTGATGCTGTAGCTCTAGTATCTGTGACTGGCACTGCAGCAGACCTCTGGCTTCTGGGCACTCTAGCAAAAGCATCTGTAGTAGACTTGCCCTTCTTCTCCTCTGCTTCCTCCTGTAGCTGCTCAACTGCAGTGTGGATCTCAGTTACCTTGACATCCAGATCATAGAACTTCTGCTCAATGATCCTCTCCAAACTTTCCTGGTTTTGAGTCAGGGTGGCCAAGCCCTTCTCAATCCTCAAAGTGGATTGGATCAGATATCAAAGTTGATCTTACTTGGATTTCAAGAACACTTGAGATGCCTCTTCAATAGTTGGCATCTTTGTAGCTTTCTCTGCCCTTGCCTTCTCTCTCTTCTCATGTGCTTGAGCTGAAGATGGTTCATTCTCATTCATGACAATTGTGTTGTCTTCAAATTCAGGGTAGATGGGCAGGTGCTCCTTGTCCAGTAGATATTTGCGTTTGCCCATCTTGGAGTTGATGAGCTCCTGAATGTGTGGGGCATACCCACAACTTCTCTTCTGATAAGTTGCTGTCCTCTTGATTGTCTCCACAATCAGACTCATGACTTTGAACTTTTGAGGCACATCAAACAAATGTAGCAAGTTGATAGCATGTCCTCTGATCATCTTGTGGTCACCTGACTTGGATAGTAGTGTGTGCCTTAGGATCCAGTTGATGGTTGGCAGACCAGACAACAAGAAGTGGACAGATCCAAACTTATGAGTATCCAAAGCATCATCTGGGATCTCTCTGTACATGTTGGCCATCGTGTTGTGGTCTTTCTTCCTTTCATCATAAACATCCAAGTCATCCTCACTTTCTTCTGGAGCATTGATCAACTGAGCCCATTCTTCAATAGAAGATTGGTACCTTGTACCTTCAGACATCCAAATGATCTTTCCATCTGGGTAGAAGTGGGCAGTGGAGTAAAACTGCATGATCAGCTCATCATTCCACTTGGTGAGCTTCTGGGCAACAAATGTATCAACTCCACATGCCTTGAAGCTGTCATATACACCTGGATAGTGATCTTCATTCTCCTTGATGTACTCCCAGTCAACCCATCTCATGTCACACACTATGGGCTTCTTGTCAAGCAGAATTGTCTCATAAAATCTTGCTATTCCTTAGTGTGAAACCTGTAGTCAACAACTGTTCTCCTCCTGACAGTATATGGATCAGACTGTCTCCATAGTCCCAGTCCTGAATCCTTCATGATTTTCATGTTTTCTGCAACAGGGTGTGCATCATTGTGGTCAGGGATCTTGGGCTTCAGCTTTCTCAAAACAGATGAGTCTTCTTCTTCTTCTTCAGCAGCTTCAGGCACTGGGGCCTTGTTCTTCTCCTCAGCAGGGATGTTCCTGGTGCTTCTCTTTGGTTTTGGGGGTTTCTGAGCTGGAGCAGCAGCCTTGGGAGCAGCTTTGGGCTTAGATGGAGCAGCCCCTGATCTGATTGCATCTCCTATGAGCTTCCGAGTTTTGGGTGCTGGTGCAGCATCCTCTTCCTCTTCCTCTTCTCCTTCAGAATCTTTCATCATTGAGGGCTTGCCAAGAACTTTGGCGGTAGTGGTTATTGCCCTCTTCTTCTTCTTACCATCACCTGCTACTTCACCATCATCTGATTCAATGGTGAACTTCATAGTTTCACCTGTGGCAACTTTCTTTGGCTTGGAAGCTTCAGCAGTTGAGGCTCTGGCTTTTGACATTGCAACTCTTCTTGCTGGAGCCTTTGTTTTCATTCCAGGCTTTGTTGCAGCAGCAGTGCTATATTCCTTCTTCAGCACTTTCTTTCTTGAAGTGGCCTCATCCTCAACAGCCACATAATCTTCATCTTCAGAATCTGAGGTTTTGTTCTTCCTTGTCCTGGTAGCTACCTTTGGCAAGTTACTAGGTGTGCTCCTGCTGCCCTCATCATAGCTGCCCGAGGGACTAGTGCCCTCACTCAACTGAACCTACTCTTCTGACTTGTTCTGACTGTCACTTTGATCAGACATTTCTTCAAGCTCACTGACATCAGACCCTGTGAATAGGTTGTAGATGAGGTAGAGTAGACGAGCATCACAAAGTACAGAGGTTTTGCAAAATAATTGAGTCAAAAAGCTTAGTTTTAGTTCTCTACAGAAGTGATCTCGGAGCTACCAAATTGACAGATTCGGTGATAGCGAAGCAACACTTGGAACCTAAACTAGTGAACTCGGTAGAGCCAAGTCACCGTTTGGTGGCACCGAGATTGCTAGGGTTTCACAGAATCCTGAACTCGGTCACACCAATTTGCACGTTTCGGTTAGACCGAGAAGCGCATGTGCAATGGCCAAGGCCAAATCGGTGAGACCGATTTCTGCAGTTCGGTCGGTCCGAGATGAGTTCTGTGGAGAGCTAACCCTAAAATTTTCGAATCAAACTAGACCTAAGGAAGTTTTTGCTAGATGGATCAATCTCAATCGTGGCAAGAAACATGGCATTATCCTTGTGCTAGGAACCGGAGTGAAAAAGACAGCACAAGGGGTCGAACACTTACCCTAGAGCGGCAAGTGTTTGCTACGGCGGCAACGACGGAGCAGATTGCCGTTGATGGCAGCGGAGACCAGCGGCGGGAGGTCGCTGGCGGCGAGAAGACGATCCGGAGACCCGAAGAGGCAGAGCAGGTTATGCGTGGGTGAAGGGTTTCGGAAAAATTTCCAAAATTTGACCCGTCGGTATATATAACCTAACCCTGTCGGTGTAACCGAGTGGAACAACTCGGTGGCACCGAGATGCAAAACTGCAGGCAGTTACTGCAACTCGGTGTGACCGAAAGGTTCTAATCGGTTGCACCGAGATTGAAAACCTAGATCAACTTAGTGATCTCGATAGGACCGAAAAGGATGAATCGGTCAGACCGAAATGCACAAAGAGGTTTTGGAAGTTTAAGTCTATGACGAATCGGGGACTCCGAGTGCTCCTCACACAGAGTGGTTCGAATCTGACTTGATCAAACTTTGTGATGTAGCATGAATAGAGTTTGAGACGAGGAAAGCATAGATAGCTAGTGGGAGTTCTTAGGCATTCTTGTCCATCCATTTGGCAAAACAGAAAAAGCCAAACAATCAAAGCAACAAATGGATGTCCTCGAATGAGAAAAATATGCATTCAACATGCTCACACAATTAAAATGGCAAATGAAATATGTGACAAAGCATGCACAAACACTCTAGCATCTATCAAGCAATTGGCGATGACTAGGTCATCTATATATGAGTATATTGACTTAGGAGTCAAATGAGAACATTTGATCATAGGTCATACTCATCGTTTAAGCACAAGTGGGGTTACCACTTTTACATAAAGCATTGTTGTGCTCACACCATTAGAGTTGCTTTAGCTCAATTGATTAGAGAAAAGCTCCCCCTAGATGTGATATCCCCCCTAAGAGGGATGAACTAAACTTGGGTTTTGTCGATGATGACTTCATGTAGGTGTTGAAGATGTGGATGCTCAAGGTTGATGTAGATCATTCGGAGCGATCCATTGGAATGAGTTGCACTTTCAATACCTACACGGGTTAGTCCCACAAGGAACAAACAAGGATATCCATAGACATAGAGTGATGTATACACAAGATGTTGTCCATGAAAGCATTAGGTTACCTTGTCCCTTGTCTTACCAACAAGAGGGTTTGTGACTCCTTGGACTAGTGCAAGATGTGAAAGTTGTTTGCACTTGTCATTGCCAAAAGATAAGAGTGAAGTATGTTGGCGGAGTCACCCTCAAGAACTCTCTAGTTCTTCTTCTTCGGGATCCACACCATCTTGATGGGAATCCTTGGAGTTGTAGTCGTACTTGATGAAGTCGAACTCGATGTAGTCTTGGGAACCTACTTGACTAAGGCCTTAGGTGCTTCTTCAAATGCATCAATTTCCTCTTGAAGCTTGTCCTTGCCTTTTTGCTTGTGGTATTGTGGTGGAAGATCATCTTGAGCTTGTGTTCCTTGGAAAGAAGTAGGATCATACTTCTCTTGTTGAAGAACAAACTTTGTCTTGGGGTATTGATCTTCTTCCCACTCAACTCCATTGGCATTGAACTTTCGTTCAAAACCAACACCTTGATTCTTCTGGTGCCTTCCTTGCTTGCATACAATTTCTTCAAATTGCTTACTTCCGACAAGGCTCTTGTAAACACCTTTCTCTATATTTCCCTTCAATAAGCTATTTTCTTGCTCAAGTGTAACTTGGCTAAGAGAATCATTAGTGAAATCAAGAGAACTACTAGAAGTAACAACATTGGATTTAGCATGATTGTTGTTACTACTAGAGGAAGAATCTTTCTTGTTCTAATTGTTAGATTTAACTTGTGGCATGTAAGTAGACAAGAGTAAACGCTTGGCAATGTAAGAAGAACTTTTCTTACGAAGATCATCATTGATTGCCTTTAAAAATGCATGCTCTTGCTCAAGGTTGAGCTTTTCAAAGCGTAGCTTCTCATGAGTCTTTAAAAGTTCTCGATGATCTTCCAAGGTAGTTTCATGAGCTAACTTAAGAGTGTTTAGTTCTTTAGTTAGGATCTCAATCTCCTTCTTATCATCATCATTCGTTTTATCTTGATTAGCATGATTAATAGCAAATTCATCATAGTTTTCATAACTAGAGTTGTCAACAAGTAAATCATCATCTCCTAGCAAATCATCTTCATCACTATTGAAATCAACATACTCGGGGTGTGTTACCTTTCGACCTTTGGCCATGAAGCATCTCCCAATTCCTTCATTTGGTGATTCAAATATGTCGTAGGAGTTGGTTGTCACAAGTGCTAGTCCGGCAACACCTTCATCTTGAGTATATTCGGAGTCGGAGTGATAACTTCTTTCAGAGTGATTGTCGGAGTCGGAGCCGGATACCCATTCACCAACATGAGCTTGATGTCTTCTTTTTGTGTAGCTCCTTGATGACTTATCCTTTCTTTCCGAATCCTTGCTTCTCCGAGAGGGTCTTCGTTCATAACGATCATCTCTACTCCTTCTTTCTCTTGATGGTGATTCTTCTCTTCTACTCCTTCTTTTGGGAGAATCTTCTCTTCTTTTGTAGGGAGCCGTACACTCATTGGAATAGTGTCTGGGTCTTCCACAATTGTAGCAATTACGCTCACGACTAGAAGATCTTTTGTCATTGTAGGACCTTGACTTGGAACTTCTTTCCTTGCTTCTACTTTTGTAGAACTTGTTGAAGTTCTTCACCATTAGGCTCAATTCTTCATTGAAGGTTTGTTTCTCACTTGATGATATGGGAGCTTCACATCAGGCTTTGTAAGCACCACTTGACTTGTTATGGAGCTCTTCCTTATCCTTGAGTGACATCTCATGAGCAACAATTCTTCCAATGACTTCCGTTGGCTTGAGATCTTTGTAATTGGGCATCATTTGGATCAATGTGCACACGGTATCATATTTTCCATCCAAGGCTCTTAGGATCTTCTTGATGATGAATTTGTCGGTCATCTCTTCACTTCCTAAGCCGGCAATCTCATTTGTGATGAGAGCAAGCCTAGAGTACATTTCAGCGACGCCTTCACCATCCTTCATTTTGAACTTGTCAAGTTGACTTTGAAGCACATCCAATTTGGATTCCTTGACGGAGTCGGTACCTTCGTGCATATCAATCAAAGTATCCCAAATTTCCTTTGCATTCTCAAGACGACTGATTTTGTTGAATTCTTCGGGGCACAATCCGTTGAAGAGAATATCACAATCTTGAGCATTGTATTGCAGCATCTTCAACTCTTCCGCGGTAGCTTCACGGTTTGGTTCTCTCCCATCAAAGAATTCACCTTGCAAGCCAATACACACATAGCCCAAACGGCGGGGTTATGTCCAAGAATATGCATTTTCATCTTATGCTTCCAACTAGCAAAATTTGTACCATCAAAGTAAGGGCCTCTACGGTGGTAATTTCCCTCGCTAGACGCCATACTCGCCTAGGTTGTGAAACCAAGGCTATGACCACCAAAAGCTATGGAAATCAAAGCAAATGGAGACCAAAGCTCTGATACCACTTGTAGGATCGAAAGTATGTCTAGAGGGGGGTGATTAGACTACTTGACCAATTAAAAATCTAGCCTTTTCCCAATTTTAGTTCTTGGCAGATTTTAGCAACTTAGCACAAGTCAAGCAATCAACCTACACATGCAATTCTAAGAGTATAGCAGCGGAAAGTAAAACAATTGCATATGAAGGTAATGGGAGGAGATTGAGGGAGCAAACGCAATGTTGACACGGAGATTTTTTATCCGTGGTTCCGATAGGTGGTGCTATCGTACATCCACGTTGATGGAGACTTCAACCCACGAAGGGTAACGGTTGCGCGAGTCCACAAAGGGCTCCACCCACGAAGGGTCCATGAAGAAGCAACCTTGTCTATCCCACCATGGCCGTCGCCCACGAAGGACTTGCCTCACTCGGGTAGATCTTCACGAAGTAGGCGATCTCCTTGCCCTTGCAAACTCCTTGGTACAACTCAACAATCTTGACGGAGGCTCCCAAGTGACACCTAGCCAATCTAGGAGACACCACTCTCCAAGAAGTAACAAATGGTGTGTTGATGATGAACTCCTTGCTCTTGTGATTCAAATGATAGTCTCCCCAACACTCAACTCTATCTCATAGCATTGGATTTGGTGGAAAGATGATTTGAGTGGAAAGCAACTTGGGGAAGGCTAGAGATCAAGATTTATGTGGTTGGAATGGAATATCTTGACCTCAACACAAGTGTAGGTGGTTCTCTCTCAGAAAATGTATGTTGGAAGTGTAAGCATGTTCTGATGGCTCTCTCCACGAATGAAGAGTGGGTGGAGGGGTATATATAGCCTCCACACAAAATCTAACCGTTACACACAATTCACCAAACTCGGTGGGACCGAATCGTTAAACTCGGTCAGACCGACTTAGTTCATAATGTGACCGTTAGTATTTTCGGTGGGACCGACACGTCAACTCGGTGAGACCGATTTCGTTAGGGTTAGGGCATAACGTAATCTCGGTGAGACCGATTACACAAACTCGGTGAGACCGATTTTGGTAATAGTCAAATAGAGAGTTGGTCAGGCAAACTCGGTGGGACCGATTCGCTCATCTCGGTTGGACCGAAACGTTACGAAGGGGTGACAGAGAGTTTGCATTGCAATCTCGGTGGGACCGATCGCTCATCTCGGTTTGACCGAAACGTTACGAAGGGGTGACAGAGAGTTTGCATTGCAATCTCGGTGGGACCGATCGCTCATATCGGTTTGACCGAAACGTTACGAAGGGAAACAGAGAGATTACAATCCCATCTCGGTGAGACCGAGATCCCTATCGGTGAGACCGAAAATACTAGGGTTTCTGGCAGTGGCTATGTCAATTGAACTCGGTGGCGCCGGATAGAAAGTTTCGGTGGGGCCGAGTTTGACTTTTGGTTTGGGACATATGTGGATGTGAGAATGTAGTTGAGGGTTTTTGGAGCATATCACTAAGCACTTTGAGCAAGAAACTCATTAAGCAACACCTCACCCCCTCTTGATAGTATTGGTTTTTCCTATGGACTCAATGTGATCTTGGATCACTAAAATGAAAATGTAGAGTCTTGTGCTTTGAGCTTGAGCCAATCCTTTGTCCTTAGCATTTTGAGGGGTCCACTTTTCTCATCCATGCCATGCCAATCATTGAGCTTTCTTGAAATGTTTATCTTGAAATAGCATTAGCTCAATGAGCTATATGTTGTTAGGAATTACCAAAACCACCCAGGGATAGTTGCACTTTCAGATGTGCAGCCCTCTACCTTATAAATATACACCCATGCGCGGTCATTATCTCCTCTTCCACCTCGCCATCTCGCACAAACCCTAGCACCACCGCTAGCTCGCGTCGACTCCGGAGACAAAGCACTTAGCTGCCGCGACCTCTTCGACACCGTCCTCACACCGGCCGCGGACCTCGTCCTCTCCGCCGCCGCTGTAGGTGTCTTCAGCCGCCAAGTTACGGTGCGGGAGATTGGACTGGTTGGCATTCGTTCTGCCTCATCTAGCAGTTCGTCTGTGGTAAAGAAATCTCACTTTTTACAGCCTTTTCGATCTGTCAAATCCATCCACTTCAACCAAAAGTGGTTTCTACACTTCCAAATCTGGATCTTTCTCTTTCAGAATCTCATATTCTGCAAAGTATGTTCACTTATGCTTCATAACTAGTTAGATTCCTCACTTGTACTTGTTCATGGATTCGTACAAATCTGGAACCAACTCACTTCTAATAAGTGAATGTCTTCAAACTGATTTATCTTCAAAATCTTCTGAGAATGCATATGACCTCTTCCCCTTCCCTTGCATCTCTAATGCTGTCACAGGTACATGTCCGTGGGAGAATCCCTTGGTTCTCATAGTCTGCATTCATTTGCAGAATTCTTATAGCATCGTATTGACTCTCCTGAAGCCAGTTCTTGTTTGACAAGTAGACGGAAGCCTTTCACTGTTTTGAAGCCTCTCTGTCTGAATATTATGGGTACTGAAAAATCTGCAAGGAAGGGTGGCAGGCAACGCCGTGGAAACACAGCTCTGGATCTGCCTCCTGATTTGTTTGAACTGTACAAGACAGATCCTGAGGAGAATTACAATCAGCGCAAGACCAGAATTCAGTGGATCCGAAGATATTGGGCTGAACAATGGTTCAAGTACAACTTCGTCACTCCTGAATATGCTGAGAAGAACGCTATCAAGCGCCCGTGGGGCGATATTCTTTATAAGAATCTGCAACCCAAGTTGAAGCCTGAAGCTATTGCCTAAGGCTTCTATCCTTGCATGGTCAGAGGACCTCAGCTAGAAAGTGCTAACCCATCATCTCTTCTATGGTGTCGTGATGACAATCTCTTAAAGCGCAACTTTTAGTTTGCAAAGGAGTCAGCTGCAAAGAACAGGAAGGATCTCGGACTCAACTTCAACCCTGGTCCGTCTGCTCCAAGGCAGGATGGCACACGTGACGCCAATCCCAATGTCATCGGCCCCTTCAATAGCTTCGATGGGCTCCTCTCCCATATTGCTGCTCAGAGGGCCATAGTGGAACAATCTGCAGAGGATGCGGACTCTAAAGATGCACCTACACCACCGAAGCAGAAGAAGAAGACAAAACCTTCAAAGCCCTCTACTGCACCAAAAGCTTCGACAGTGAAGCCATTGAAGGCTGCACCTCCTGAAACCAGTGTGCACTCTGAAGACTTGTCTCGTGTCTCCAAGAATCCCAAGAAGATTTCAGGGCATGACCTGACTCCTGCCGCCGTTTTGTGCAATGAGGAAAACACCAGTGATCTATCCAGTGATGAAGCTCTAGAGATGTTGATCAAGAGCAAGCAAGAGGCAGAGATCTTCAGTGATCTGCCTCTCTTTGATGTTGATATCCTAAACAACTTCATAGATGAATGGTTTGAGGACCAAAGCATCAGCATTGATGATCTGCAGCTGCCAGTGGACATCAGCATCACCTTTCACGGAGCCGTTGCAAATGAACTTGATCCGACTCAGAGAATCGTCGAGGTCAAGAACAAGATTGTCTATGAGAAGGCACATTTCAAGAAGAACGTTGAAAAGCTCAGTGTTGCTGATGTGCATGATCTCAAGGCAGAATTCCAAAAGAAGCGTGAAGAAGCCAAAGTCTCACGCAAGCGCATGAAGTACTATGCTCAGAAGTGTGTGCAAGCGCACAATGAAGCTGAAAAGAGAAAGGCTCTTGGGCGTCCTGGCATCGACCCCATGATGGCTGCCAAGAAGAAGAAGTCTGCTGAAGCCATACCCGAAGCTCAACGGCAGGGACAACCCAGCATTGTCTTCCCTACCAGTATGACTGGCTCGAAGCCAAAGGTCCCCTCGTAGCTTCCAAACTGAAAAAGACAAGGCAAGCCGAAGCCGAAGCCAGGCAGAGGAAGCTCAAAGATACATCTGATGATGCTCCCTCCAAGAAGAAATTGAAGACAAAGGCTTCAAAGTCTTCAAAGAAAGAGCGTGTTGCTTCCCCAGATCCCCTCAACATCAAACCAATCTGTGTTGCTCTCCCTGCATCTACCAACCAAGAACGTCGCCTGGTGATTCATGAGCCTACTTCCACAGAGGCTCCAGTAAGTGAAGAGATTCCAGCTACTGACCCCAATGCAGCTAAAGACATTGGTCGTGAAGACAATGTGCATCATGATGAAGTCCTTCCTCAGCTTGAACTCCAGTCGGTATCATCGCCTGCTCTCATGAGCAGTGAACTTATTAGCATTGGTCGTCCATTGACGCCAATTGCTCAAGATGACTCATGGGTTGAGCAGCAACAACTAGACACACCTCTGCAAGACGAGACACCGCGTACTCCACCACCTCAAGTCACCACTCTGGTGCTTGATGATGACAACTACATGGAACACACCACTCCCTCTCCAAAGGCGTCGCTAGCATTCCGCAGGCTTCGCAAAGGCCTCAGGCCTCAGGTCTCCATGTCAAGCATTCCAGAAGAGGATGTGCAACACTATAGCTCAGTAGCACGTCAAGTGTTCCCTGAAGCCACCCCTTCTACGTCTGAAGCCAAAGCTGTTGAAGACATTCTGGCTGCATCAGCCGATGAAGGAAAAGAAGAAGAGAAAGGAGAAGAAAGAGAAGCCACACCCCCTGCCAGTGATCCAGTTCTAGAAGAGAATGTGATCGTGCCCGACCGTCCAGTCATTGAATAGATGGAGGTTAAAAACACTGAGGCTACCACAAACAACACTACTGAAGCCAATGACACTGTCATGGCTGAAGACAATGTGGAGCCCGAAGACAATGTTTCCACTAACACCATTGTACCACCAATCATCTCGAATGATGTTGTTCCTCCCCCAAGGCCTCATACCATGGAACATTCATTCATTCGTGGTGGTGAGCTTGTCATGGTCAAATGGCCAATCATGGTTCCACCCACTGCTCCCGGGCCACAATATGATTATCATGTGGAGCAGAGGCCTCAGGATCAGAAGCCAAAGCCTAGACTGCCAAGACTTCCAAGTGCTACAAGGCTCTTTCAGCATGCTCAGCTTCAGAGAGCACAATACATTCTTTGGCAGCGCCAAGAGCCCTTACACGAAGCCCAAGATCTCCTCTGGCAGGTTTTGGAGCCATCAGCAGCGAAGCTATTACTCATGCATCTTATACAACCAGGACCGGATTTTTCCACATGAGCGTCTGGATTGTGATGCTATGGCTGGGCTGCCATGCCTTGAGGAAGCCCTTGACTGCTTTAGGGACGTTGGGCTTCTTCCTTTTGTGACTGACAAGGAACATTGGAACAAAGAGATTCTGCTGCAGTTCTATGCTACACTACACATTCGAGGCTACAACAGGCATCCGAAGACTTGGATCCTTGAGTGGATGACAGGTCATGTTCATCATGAAGCCAAAGCTTAGGATATCATCGACCTTACTTCCCTGCCCACTCCAGGTGAGTTGTATGAACCTGGTTTACAACTTCATCCGAACGAGCTGCAAATCATTTTCCAGATGCCAGAGCCCAACATGAGCCAAATGTTAAGCATGATGAAGTCATTGCCCTAAGACGCCGAAAACCCAAAGGAGTTCTTTGTGAAGGACCTTGAGTACTTGCCACGCACAGTGTACCATATTCTGAGGCGTACTCTCTGGCCTATCAAAGGAAATTCTTCTGAAGCTAAAATTGAAGGCACCATGAAGACTTTGGTATTCTATATCATCAATGGCATCAGATTCAACACTCAGGATTTCTTCATCCAACAGCTTGCTACTTCTGGGATTGATCTGTTTGGCCTGGAATTTTATGCTACATGGGTGATGCGCTTGATTAAGCTTCATTCAACCATTGACTATCAGCCTTCAGCGTGCAACCATATTGTCTTTCTACCTGATGTTGATATGTCCATTGAAGCCATCTACCCCGAGCCAGCAAAGAAGCCACTCCACCTTCAGAATGCAGAATTCCAAAGCTTCACGCAGCCTATTGCATGGATTCATGTGCCAAATGCTGCAACACCTGCTTATCCTCTGGCTGGCAACTTGCGCATGCCACATCGAGCAAACACTGAACCCACTGCCAGCACAATTTCTCAAAGGCCTCAGAAGCGTTCTCGTGTCCTCAACGACCGTGAGCTTCTGGCGTCTTTACATCAAAAGCAGAATAGGCATCATGAAGGGCTGAAGCGTCAGATGCAGAGTCTCTTCGTGGATGTTAATCGCATTCACAACTTGGCCACCAATAACTCATTTGTTGCACATGAAGCCTGTTGGTGGTCCTAGAAGAGCCTCACATTGCTCTGTCCTGAAGAAGACCTTCGCGAAGATGGCTTCACAGAGAGCTTCAAGTTTGACTCCAGGCCCCACAAACTGCAAGCTAGTGTCGCACACCCTGTATTGAAGATTCTGAACATTCATCTTCGGCTGCTACTGTTGTTGCTAGAGTCGTCAATGAAGAAGACGACGCCACTTCACCAACCTTGGCTGCACTGCACCACGATTCTGCGTCAGGCCCGTCTGCACCACCAAACTCCAACGTCGACCCTGCTCCATCTTCTACTCCAACTGGGAACAAGAAGATCCTCTATGTCTTCAAACCTTTTTGGTCATTACTGACAAAAGGGGGAGACGCATATGAGGTTGATAGTCTTCAAGCGGGTCCATATGGGTGGTTGCATTATTTTTGCTAAGTTCTTACATCTCTCATTTTGAAACTATTTGGCTTTTGAGTTGTAACACTTAAACTTGATGGTCGTCTGCTACTTTTGCTGCTACTTTGTGATGCGATGATAAATTCCGCATGAAGTCATTCTGCAGACGCCCATTTCTCATTATGCATGTCATTATCTTCATTATTCTTATATATATGCATGATCAATTGTCTTCGTATGTTGAAGAGGATCTCCACCAAGTAAAACTTGCCATGTGCATTTCCATTCAAAAGAAAACTACTTATATGCACATCTTCAGGGGGAGCCTCCTACAACATATGAAGACAATGTCTTAATCCTTAAGTTTCACATACTTTTATCCCCGTTGAAAACTTCAACCAGTTTGTCATCAATCACCAAAAAGGGGGAGGTTGTAAGTGCATCTAGTGCCACCCCTAGTTGGTTTCGGAGTATTGACGACAAACTTGGTTGAGGGACTAATGTGTTTGTGAGAATTGCAGGATAACACGGGTAGTAGTCCCTTATTGATTCGGTTTACCTACCAGAGATGGCCCCTAAAAATGTGTGAAGACATTGAAGACAATGGTGGTTCGTGAAGACATTCACGATGCAGATTATGACTTGTGAAGACATTCACTTGAAGACTATGGAGTGCGAAGACATAGTTGTTTTGTAGTTTCCTTTTCTTCTTTGTTGAGTCTACACTAGCAGAAAAAGGGCCTTTAGTCCCGGTTCATAAGGGCCTTTAGTCCCGGTTCTGGAACCGGGACTAAAGGGTCATTACTAAAGCCTCCCCCTTTAGTCCCAGTTCTTACATGAATCGGGACTAAAGGCCCTCCACGTGGCCGCTGCCTGGAGGTCCACCTTTAGTCCCGGTTGGTAACACGAACCGGTACTAAAGGAAATTTTATGATTTTTTTTGAATTTTTTTGATTTTCAAATTTCTAAATTTTTTTAACCTCTAATCTCTAATCACCCCTCATCACTGCTCAATTTAACCTCTAATCTCTAATCACCCCTCATCATTCCAAATCATCTAACTTCCCGGACGGTCACCCATCCTCTCACTACTCCAGCCTGAGCACGCTTAGCTTCCGGGTTCTATTCTCCCTCGTTTCCAAGTCTACACTTGTTGTTTTCCTGACAATAGTAAGATGTCAATCCTATTAACCCTCAGGAATTTAGCTTGAGCATGAAGTCACACATTTCACTATTTGAGTTTGAAACTATTGTTCTAAAAAACAATAATTATTTAGTAACACTAATATTTCTTAAATAAGTAGTTTAACCATAGTTTGACCATAGTTTAACCACAGTTTGACCACAGTTTGACCAGATTTGACCAAAATTCAAAAAAACTGAAATAATTATTTCGTAATAGTAATATTTCTTGAATAATTAGTTTGACCATTGTTTGACCACACTTTGACCACAATTTGACCAGATTTGACCAAAATTCAAAAAAACTGAAATAATTATTTAGTAACACTAATATTCTTGAATAATTATTTAGTAACACTAATACTTCTTAAATAAGTAGTTTGACCATAGTTTGACCAGATTTAAAAAAAATTCAAAAAAACTGAAATTTGAGCATAACTTTTTTTCCTTTTAGAATTTGAGGATTCAAAAAATTTGCAAACAGGCCGTAGGCAGTCAAAATCGGATGCGGATTTTCGTGCTGAACATTTTGATATATTATACATTTTTTCTGACATCGTATGCAAAAGTTATAGCCGTTTTACATTTTCCCTACACTTTTTGCAAAACATGTCCAAATTTAATTTTTTAAATTTTCCTAACTAGTACATGTAGTAACATTACTACGTCTGGAAGGATTTTAATTTTTGAAGTTTTTATCATTTTATTTTGCTTTTTACAAAACTGAAAAGGCGATCCACGGGGGGGGGGGTGGCAGAGTTTGAAAATGGGACCTTTAGTACTGGTTCGTGCCACGAACCGGTACTAATGCCTCAAACCCCATTAGTACCGGTTGGTGGCTCGAACCGGGACAAAAGGTCTAACCTTTAGTACCGGTTGGTGCCACGAACCGGTACTAATGGGCATCGCACCCTTTAGTCCTGGTTCGTGGCACCAACCGAGACTAAAGGTCCCATTTGAACCGGAACTAATGCCTGTACAGTGCCCTAGCCGCTCGAACCGGGACTAATGCTCACATTAGTCCCGGTTCGTAATGCAACCGGGGTTAATGCTTTTTTCTGGCCGAACCAAAGCCCTGTTTTCTACTAGTGCTAGAAACCACTGTACTGTTAAGTGGGGTCCAAGTGAACAAAGTCAGAGTGACTAAAGTGATGCTCAACCAAAATCCTATGTCTTCGAGCGAAGACAATGAGAGCAAATCTTATCCAGAGCTGGATGAGTCAGCTTTGCTTGTAGCCCAAGTAAAGCTGTCGTGTGTGTTTGAAATCCGACCGTTGGACACGTGTCGGTTCCTTAGTGACCTAGGGTCATTTCGGACATATCAGGTCGGGTTGCCTCCTAGCTATAAATAGCCCACCCCTACACCATAAATTGGTGGCTGCGCAGAGTTAGTGCATGACTTTTGTCGTTTGAGAGCAACCCACCTCCGAAGCATTTGAGAGAAAGATCCTTGCAATGACAAAGCCCAAAACACCCCAGAGCCAAAGAGTGTTAGGCATCACTGAAGTCTTTCTGTCTGTGTGACCTGAAGACTTGTTACACTTGAGGACTGTGAATCCTCCAGCCGGTTAGGCGTCGCGTTCTAAGCATCCAAGAGTCATTGTGGATCGCCGGTGAACGAAGTCTGTGAAGGTTTGGAAGTCTACCTTGAAGACTTACCAGAGTGATTGGGTGAGGACTGGGAGTCCTTAGCTCAAGGGGAATAAGGTGAAGACACGGTCTTCTAAGTTAAATCTCAGCCTCCCTAACCAGACGTACAGTTGTCACAGCAACTGGAACTGGTCTACCAAATCATTGTCTCCACCAAGCAACTCGTTCTATCTCTCACTTCCCTTTACATTTCAGTTTGTCTTCATGAAGTCATTGCTTGCTTGTCTGATCTGATTGACTTCACTGTGTGAAGACTGTTTACTGTTTGGTTTCATTCTGTCTTCCATCCTGATCCATACTACCTAGCTGCTGATAGTTTTCATACTTCCACTACATTGTTTACTTGACTATGGCATGTCTAGTGTTGTCTATCTTCTGCTGCATATCAATAGGTTCATTTCTACAGTTTGTCTTCAAAGACCTCATGTTTTGAAGACTTTCATAAAAATCGCCTATTCACCCCCCTCTAGTCGATAACTAGCACTTTCAATGATGCTATGGTTCTTGCTTAAAAGCTCTTTGCTTATCTTTCCTTCTTGCTTAAAAGCTTGGTTGGCTCTTTCTCTTTTGCAAAACTTCACGAACCAAGATAGCAATTGTGTGTGCGATGAAAACCTTGTGACACAAGAGATGATACCAAGATATGCACCACAATGGTATGGTATGTATGCTATGGGAAGTATGATCACTAATGTGCACAAGTAATGTTGCCGGCAATACTCAAAGGCTAGTCTCGATAGGAAGGGTACGCAAAATTGGCCTATGGGGTTATCAATGCAATGGCAAGGAGTAAACCAAGATGTCGTCGAGATTACCGTCCTTGCTTATGGTTGAAGGTGTCAAAGTGGTGAAGTGGTCGATGTCGAGTCCTTGACGAAGATGTGAGGCGGTGATGTCGATGTCGAACCATTCCTAGTTAGCCGAAACACTCTAGGAAATGATGAACCGCAACTCAAATCTCAAAACCCAGATGTGTCAAAATTGTGTTGGAGTGCGAAGCGAGTAAGCAATGGTGTTTGCGGCAAGCGATGGTGGTATCGGGGTGCATTTGCAGAAGTGGAATGGGTATTGGAGTGCGTATGCGGAAGTGGGGCGGTGGCTGAAAACTTTCGGGCGAAAATTTTCAGTTTCGTCAGGAAACGTTAGAAGTCCGGTTGGTGTCGGACAACCGGCGGTCGGACATCCGGTAGCTGGCGGACGTCCGGCGCCTGGGCGGTTTCGGGCACGGGATGAATAGCTAGGGTTCGTGGTGGAGGTGGCAAAATTTGTCAAATCCGAACGATTTTGTGGATGGAAATGGTTGAGACGAAGGGGAAAAGCTAGATCCACTCATGGTAAAGCAAATCCATGGATCAAATCCAACAAAACTTAATCACACCAACAAATTACAGAATAATTGGGGCTATTTTTGGTGGGGATTTTTGAAATTGGGGAAGAACAGAACAAAATCAAGCTAGAAAACAAGGTGTAGGGGCTCCAAATCCGTGATCAACGTGGCTCATGATACCAAGATGATGTAGGGTAGAACCCTAGTGGCCTGATCTTTCACAATTGGAGGGGATCCTACGAAGAACATGAAGAACACGAGGGGAAACATGAGAGAATCACTCAAACCAACAACATTCGATTACACATGTGCTAGATCCTCGAAACACAAAGAGATACACGATCCAAATCCAACAAAGGACGATACAAGAGGTAACTAGTTCATCTCCGTGAGGAGGCCTTG
Organism: Triticum aestivum; assembly: GCF_018294505.1. Classification (NCBI taxonomy): domain Eukaryota; kingdom Viridiplantae; phylum Streptophyta; class Magnoliopsida; order Poales; family Poaceae; genus Triticum; species Triticum aestivum. Next base: position 405,424,423 of record NC_057811.1, on the reverse strand, counting down.
AGGGGGGGGGGTCTTCCCGTGAGGGGTCTTGAATCCGCCTGGGGGATCTTCTCCGAAGAGGTCGTGAACTCCAATGGAGAAGTAACAAAGTGGATGAGCAAAGCTCTATCTCTCAAATGAGCTAATCCTTTGCTAACCCTAACTAGGAGGAGGAGGTCTATTTATAGTCTTAGTGCAAATGGGGGAGAAGTGAAGGGGTACATGGGCCTCGGGCCCGAAACTGTGCGTAGACACGCACCAGACGTCCGGTGGGTTCCGGTCGTCCGGTGGCTCGTGGGCGTCCGGACGTCCGGAAGTCGCCGAACTTCCGTCATTTCGGCTCGGTTGAAGTGGCACAGGATTTTCGGAGACGGCCAGTCGTCCGGTCGCTTTGGACTTCCGTTGATTTCACTCTATTAGGGACCTACCAGATTTCCAGTGGAGCCCAGTCGTCCGGTCGCTGGGAGTTGTCGGTCATCCGGTCCTGGACGGACGTCCGGCCGCTGTAGCGTTCACTGGCCTAGCTTGCGCTGGCTGGCGTGGCCTCGAAGGACCGGTCGTCCGGTTTGGAGCGGTTGTCCGGTGGCTGTAGCTCTTCTTGCAGCTCTTCTTCTTGTCCCTCATACTTGGTGTCCACGCCGTCTTGTCCGTTGGATGTAGCTGCTCCGTGGCCTTCCTCCTTGTACCTGATCACACATAGTGTTTCCGCTTGAGGTAGTAGCCATGTCGCATGTGTAGAATGGTAGTTCAGAGAGGAGCGAGTTCACCTTATCTTCAACAGCCTTTGCTCGAGCTCTTGTCATTGGTCCAAGTGGTGTCGTGGGAGACGTCGATACGTCCATGGGGATGACCGTGGGATGCTCTGATACGTCCATTTTGCATCATGTTTCCTTACTATTATTTATGATGTTTTTATCCATAATAATGCTTTTTAAAGTAATTCTAATGCCTTTTCTCTCTTAATATGCAAGGTATACACAAAGAGGGAGAATTTCGGCAGCTGGAAATCTGGACCTGGAAAAGCTACGTCAGGCCACCTATTCTGCACAACTCCAAACAAGATGAAACTTCACGAAGAATTTTTATCAAATATATGATGAATATTGGAGCAAATAACTACCAGAGGGGGCCCATGAGGTGGGCACAACCCACCTGGGCGTGCCAGGGAGCCCACGCGCGCCCTGGTGGGTTGTGCTCACCCAGGCCCACCTCCGGTGCCCATCTTCTGGTATATAGGTCATTTTGACGTAGAAAAAATAAAGAGAGGACTTTCGGGACGGAGCGCTGCCGTCTCGAGGCGGAACTTGGGCAGGAGCACTTTTGCCCTCCGGCGGAGCGATTCCGCCGGGGGAACTTCCCTCCCGGAGGGGGAAATCATCATCATCATCATCATCATCATCATCACCAACAACTCTCCCATCTTGGGGAGGGCAATCTCCATCAACATCTTCAACAGCACCATCTCATCTCAAACCCTATTTCATCTCTTGCGTTCAATGTTGTTACCGGAACTATAGATTGGTGCTTGTGGGTGACCAGTAGTGTTGATTACATCTTGTAGTTGATTACTATATGGTTTATTTGGTGGAAGATTATATGTTCAGATCCAATATGCCATTTAATACCCCTCTGATATTGAGCATGATTATTATTTGTGAGTAGTTACTTTTGTTCTTGAGGTCACGGGAGAAATCATGTTGCAAGTAATCATGTGAATTTGATATGTGTTTGATATTTTGATAGTATGTATGTTGTGATTCCCTTAGTGGTGTCATGTGAATGTCGACTACATGACACTTCACCATATTTGGGCCTAAGGGAATGCATTGTGGAGTAGCAATTAGATGATGGGTTGCGAGAGTGACAGAAGCTTAAACCCCAGTTTATGCGCTATTCCGTAAGGGACCGATTGGATCCAAAAGTTTAATGCTATGGTTAGAATTTATTCTTGATACTTTTCTCGTAGTTGCAGATGCTTGCGGGAAGATTAATCATAAGTAGGAGGTTTTTTCAAGTAAGAACAACACCTAAGCACCGGTCCACCCACATATCAAATTATCAATGTACCGAATACAAATCGAACCAACATGAGGAAAGTGACTAGATGAAATTCCCGTGTACCATCAAGAACGCTTTGCTTATCATAAGAGACCGTTTTGGCCTGTCCTTTGCCTCAAAAGTATTGGGCTATCTTGGTGCACTTTTGTTACTACTATCGTTACTCGCCCATTACAAATTATCTTGCTATCAAACTACTCAGTTACTTACAATTTCAGCACTTGCAAACATTACCTTACTGAAAACTACTTGTCATTTCCTTCTGCTCCTCGTTGGGTTCGACACTCTTACTTATCGAAAAGAGCTACAATTGATCCCCTATACTTGTGGGTCATCAAGGATATTTTCTGGCGCCATTGCCGGGGAGTGAAGCGCCTTTGGTAAGGAAACATTTATATAGTGTGCTGAAATTTTTTGTCACTTGTTACTATGGAAAACAATCCTTTGAGGGGTTTGTTCGGGGTATCTTCACCTTGACCGGAACCACAATTAGCTACCCCTCAACCTACTGCACCTACTGAAAATATTGAATATGAAATTCCTTCGGGTATGATAGAACAACTGCTAGCTAATCCTTATGCAGGAGATGGAACCGAACATCCTGATATGCATTTGATATATGTAGAACAAATTTGTCGATTGTTCAAGCTTGCAGGTTTACCCGGGGATGAAGTTATGAAAAAGGTTTTCCCTTTATCTTTTAAGGGAAAAGCATTGACATGGTGTCGGGGATATACCCCATGGTGTGACCCGGCCTGATGTATGACCCGCCCGGAGCTTGGCGACTCACAGGTGACCCCCACGGGGATTGGCGACTTACTTGTTGTGGCGACTCACTGATGACCCCGACGACGGGTCAGATGGATGACAAGGCCAAAGGCCCAGAAGGCCGGCTTATGTTATGGTGGGCCGGCTTAAGAGGAAAGGCATAAGGGATATTTCCCTTACAAGGAATCAAGACCCGGACTTGTATCCGTCTTGTATTAGAAGATAGACTAGTCCTAATCCTACTGGGACTCCACACGTAACCCGCCATCCAACTTATATAAGGAGGGGCAGGGCACCCCAAGAAGGGTCGAAATAATCTCTGGGGCTAGGTACAACTAGAGGAGAGCCGACTTATACAGCAACTCCCTCCTGAGCATATTGAATAAGACCTAGCCACAAACAGCATGTAGCGTTATTATCGGATGATGTTTCCTGGGGCCCGAAGCTGTCTAAATCTTGTCTCGTGTGCTAATCTGCTTCGACGATCTACACACATCTCTCGTCCGGATCAACCCCTCTCAAGCTACTACCTAGTTGCGTGGACCTCACGACAAGTCCTCACACTAGGACATATGCCGTGACAAATCCACGACATTTGGCGCCCACCATGGGGCCTGCGCATGGTGGTGTTGAGTTCTTGGAGGGACCTTTCCTAGTGATCGAGAGTTCACAATTTTCCGGATGAAGAAGAGCCGGTTGGAAAGGGTCTGCGTCAGCATCAAGTTCGTAGGACCAGATTTATGATCGGTGAGGTTTAAAGGTTAAACAAAAATTTAGGGCAGCGCCGCGAGCCGCCGCCTTTGCAAGTCGGATCCGAGAGGGGATCCATTTCCACTATTGCTACCGCGCAACGCTGAGACCAACATGCATTGTTCCCTATGCAATTAAGGAATCTGAGCCAGATCGATCTTGGTGCAAAGTGCCAGGAACAAAGGCCAAGACCAAAAGAGTTGAGATCAGACAAAAGAGACATCTATAGACCCGGCTTAGGATGAGGAAAACGTGGAAGTAAAAACCGACAGCGACTTGGAGGAGGACCCGGGGGTGGCTTGGATTCCTCCACGGCCTTGCCTGCGAGTGACCTCGTCGTTCCAAGCCGCAGCAATCGGCCCGCCTCGCCACTTCATCCGCAGTCCAGCCGGCCTCGCCGCCATGGTCACGCACCAGGCCGGTCTTCCCTCTACCGTGAATCGCCGTCCATGAGTCGCCGTCGCTGACTTCTCGGTGCCACTGCAACCCGCCTCGTTCCATCCGTGTCGGATGTAGCAACCGAATCACTTTCCTTCGCGCTCCACCAGCGCGGTCCGTTGCAAGCCACAGCCTTTACCTGGCCTTGAAGCTGCCTCTGCCGGCCGCCGCCGCGGGTCTTTATGCCCGCACGCTTGTCGCCTGAGCCGCCCGCCAGCCGGCTTTGAGCCCTCATGCTGAGTAGCTTGAGCCGCCGTCGACGGCCTCTGCATCTGCAGCCATTCTTCTTCAACCCGCCGGCGTGCCTCTGCCACCAGGCTGACGTCGTTGATGCACCGCCGCGCCTGTGGTGCTCCTCTGCCGAGCCGCCCAGCTCGGGCCCTGCTGCGAACCGTCTGCGTCACCTGGAGCCGCCGCTGCGGGCTCACCGGCGCGCTGCCGTTCCTCACGGCCATGGCTCCTCTTCTGCCTGTATGACCCGGAGGAGGATCGGACCGCAGGGACTTGGACTCTGACACCGATGCGGTCTCTACCTCTGCTGCAGCTACGGTTGCACCTCGACCCACCCGGTTCGCCCGCGCCGTCGACCCACCAGTGTGTGCCGGCTGCTGTACTCCAACGCCGGCTCGCCTGCGGCCGTCGGCTTGTCTCTACCTCCATACGTCTTCGCGTTGATCTGCCGCCAGTCAGCATCGAGCGGCCTCGAGCCGGCCGAAACTCCGTCGTTGAGCCGTCCCGCACGGACCCCGCGTCCGCTTCCACTTCCACCATGGGTGACCCGCCGGCCGCCTCGCTCCCCCTTTTCCGTAAAGCCACCTCGTCGGCCTCTGACTTTGACCGGCCACCGGGTTGCTGCGCCGTTGAGACGTCCGCGCGCGACCCCGCTGTCGTGGTCTCAGCTGCTCTGACCCGCTGTTGTGGTTTGCTGCATTCTCCCCCACGCACCGCGCTAAGTCGCTGGCTCAATTGGAGTGATTAGTGCTTCCTACAGTCATTGCAGCTGTCAACAATCAGCTTTGCAGCTGATTACAGTGAGAAGGATGTGAAGAAGTATGACAAGCTGAATAATAATTGGGTCGCTCTTGGAAGTTGCCTGAACGGTGTGTATCGATGATGCCCGGCTGATACGTCTCCAACGTATCTATAATTTTTGATTGTTCCATGCTGTTATATTATCAATCTTGGATGTTTTATAGTCATTTTATATCATTTTTTTGGTACTAACCTATTGACATAGTGCCAAGTGGCAGTTGCTGTTTTCTGCATGTTTTTTTACATCACAGGAAACCAATATCAGACGGAGTCCAAATGCAACGAAACCTCACGGAGATTTTTTTGGACCAGAAGGACAGTAATGGGCCCTGGCTGCGCCTGGAGGGTGTCTCGAGGAGGGCACAACCCACCAGGGCGCCAGGAGGCCCAAGCGCGCCCTGGTGGGTTGTGCCCACCTTGGGTGCCCCCCGGACCGCTTCTTTGCTCTATAAATACCCCAATATTCCATAAACCCTAGGGGAGTCGACAAAATATTCATCCAGCCGCCGCAGAGTCCAAAACCACCAGATCCAACCTAGACACCATCTCGGATGGGGTTCACCACCTCCATTGGTGCCTCTCCGATGATGCGTGAGTAGTTCTTTGTAGACCTTCGGGTCCGTAGTTAGTAGCTAGATGGCTTCCTCTCTCTCGCTGAATTCTGAATACAATGGTCTCTTGGAGATCCATATGATGTAACTCTTTTGCGGTGTGTTTGTTGGGATCTGATGAACTTCGAGTTTATGATCAATTATATCTTTTTATATCCATGAAAGTTATTTGAGTTTCTTTGATCTCTTATATGCATGATTACTTATAGCCTCGTATTTCTTCTCCGATATTTGGGTTTTGTTTGGCCAGCTTGATCTATTTATCTTGCAATGGGAAGAGGTTGTTTGTAGTGGGTTCGATCTTACGGTGCTTGATCCCGGTGACAGAAAGGGAACCGACACGTATGTATCATTGCTACTAAGGATAAAACGATGGGGTCTATCTCTACATAGATAGATCTTGTCTACATCATGTCATCATTCTTATTGCATTTCTCCGTTTCTCCATAAACTTAATACAATAGATGCATGCTGGATAGCGGTCAATGTGTGGAGTAATAGTAGTAGATGCAGGCAGAAGTCGGTCTACTAATCTTGGACGTGATGCCTATATAATGATCATTGCCTGGATATCGTCATAATTATTTGAAGTTCTATCAATTGCCCAACAGTAATTTGTTTACCCACCGTTTGCTATTTTTCTCGAGAGAAGCCACTTGTGAAATCTACGGCCCCCGGGTCTTCTTTCTCATATTTGCCTTTGCGATCTACTTTTTGCTTGAATTTATTTTCAGATCTACTAAACTCAAAATACAAAAATACTTTGCTGCACTTTATTTTATTTGTGATCTATTTATTCAATCTATTACAACTTTCTCCCGTCTGCACGCCGTTTCTGGCGCCGTTATCTGAAAGGGATTGACAACCCCTTTAACACGCCGGGTTGCGAGGTGTTGTTATTTGTGTGCAGGGGATGTTTACGTTGTGTTGCTTGGTTCTCCGACTGGTTCGATAAGCTTGGTTTCATATCTGAGGGAAATACCTAACGTCGTTGTGCTGCATCATCCCTTCCTCTTTGGGGAAATACCGACGTAGCTTCAAGCGACATCAAAAGGAATTTCTGGCGCCGTTGCCGGGGAGGATCTTCAACATATACCAGGTTCCTAATCACAAATCTCATCTCTTCACAATTTACATTATTTGCCATTTGCCACTCGTTTGCCTCTCCCCCACTTCGGATATGTAGATCTCCTCCCTTGTAACCGACTCTGTGTAACCCTAGCCCCCCCCTAATGTCTATATAAACCAGAGGGTTTAGTCCATAGGACGACAACAATCATAATCATAGGCTAGCTTCTAGGGTTTAGCCTATACGATCTCGTGGTAGATCAACTCTTGTAATACTCATATCATCAAGATCAATCAAGCAGGAAGTAGGGTATTGCCTCCATCGAGAGGGCCCGAACCTGGGTAAACATTGTGTCCCCCGCCTCCTGTTATCATCCGCCTTAGACGCACAGTTCGGGTGTGACGCCCCCGATTCAATCGTACACTAATCATACACGCAAATGTGTACGATCAAGATCAGGGACTCACGGGAAGATATCACAACACAACTCTAGACACAAAATGAAATAATACAAGCTTCATATTACAAGCCAGGGGCCTCGAGGGCTCGAATACAAGCTCGATACACAAGAGTCAGCGGAAGCAACAATATCTGAGTACAGACATAAGTAAGACAAGGATGCCTTAAGAAGTCTAGCACAAAAGCAACAAGATCGAAGAGGCAAGGCCTCCTGCCTGGGACCTCCTAACTACTCCTGGTCGTCGGCGGTCTCCATGTAGTAGCAAGCATCATCGGGTAGTAGTAGACGTCGGCGGTGGCATCTGGCTCCTGGGATCCACCATCTGGTTACAAGAACCAGAAAGAAGAAAGAAGGGGGAAAAGGGGAAGCAAAGCAACCGTGAGTACTCATCCAAAGTACTCACAAGCATCAGATCTATACTAAGTATGCATTGGTATCAAAGGAAGGGCTGTATCTGTGGACTGAACTGCAGAATGCCAGAATAGAGGGGAAGGCCTAGCCTATCGAAGACTAGCATCTTCAAGCAGCTCCAAGCATCTTGCAACATATACAAGAGTAAAGAATAGCAGTTTAATTAACAAGCATGTTGTAGCAATAATCCCCAGAGATCCTTCCTTGACTCCCTGCGAGAAAGCAATCCCGGAGCCACATATCTTAAGTATCCATTTCTAGTTGTATTAGATCAAGATATAAGTCTGAACGTCCATTACCGTGGACACGGTATTCGAATAAAGATCTTCCCTGCAGGGGTGCACCACGTTTTCCAACACGCTCGATCACTCTGGCCGGACACACTTTTCTGGGTCAATGCCCGGCCTCGGAAGATCAACACGTCGCAGCCCTACCTAGGCTCAGTAGAGAGGTCCCCGCCGGTCTACATCCTAAGCACTCCGGGGTCTGGGCCCATCGCCCGTTGCACTCCGGATCGTTGCGCGTAGGGTGAATACCAGCACCGCCTCGGATGGCCAGCACGATCCGACCGTGCGGCAATGCTGAACTGGACGTCTGACAAAGCTTCGGCTGATACTACGTCGTCGAGGCCCATAACTATTCTCGCGTGGTGGTTAGTGCGTAAAGGCCAAAGGCCAACTCAGAACAAATACCCAAACCATAGTGTATTATTAGCTTGCGGAGACAAGCAGAGACTCACGATAATGTGACCCCGTCGCCCCGTCTCGAGGAAATACGGCAAGGGCAAGCCCAGCCCACTCGAGGGCTGCCTGACTTCCCGGCCGTGCCTCGTAACCATCTTGCGGGTGCTCTCCGGGCTCGCCCGACTTTCCCAAAGGTCTCAAGTAATGTCAAGGTATCCGTGTGACCAAACATCAAGGGGAAAACCCAAGGAATCACCCTCGGAGGATTCCACTAAATGTAATCATCAAGGTGAACGTAAGAGGGACCACTCTCGAGGTGTTGAACGACAGAGCCGTATCAGGAATGGTGAAAGAGGAAATCACCCTCGATGACCACGACCGAATAGCTACACTACAGAATTATCATCAGGAGTGCGTTATGAGGGATCACCCTCGGCACTCGATAGTAGCTCTGCAGAGTCGAGCAACAAAAGGGGCGTGATGTGATGTGAGGTGTCGGGCTCTGGTCGTCGATCACGTAGATCGAGTCGTCGATGATGAATCAGGGGCAACAAGGACAAGTGGGGGTCACTAATGGATCACTAACCAACCTATACTAAGCAGTTTAGGAGAAGCAGGTAGGTAACAGTAGCAGGTACAAAAGCAGGCTATGCATCAGAATAGGAGTAATCAAATACATTAGCAAAATCTAACGCAAGCATGAGAGATAGGAATGGGCGATATCTGGATGATCAAAGGGGGGGGGCTTGCCTGGTTGCTCAGACAAAAAGAAGGGGTCATCGTCGACGCAGTCGATCACGGCGGCAGAAGTGGCAGTCTCGGGGTCTATCGGAGAGAAGAGGGGGGGAAACAGTAAATACATAGCAAGCAAGAGCATAACAGGACAACAGGCAGAGCTAGACGTGTTCTAACGCGGTACTATACGATACCGGCGAAGGGGGATAACATCCGGGAATGTTTTCCCGAAGTTTGTATTTTCTGGACAGATGAAACGGAGGGGGAAAGTTGCATGTTCGCTATGCTAGGAGTGTGTGGCGGACGAACGGAGTGCGTATTTTCTGATTCGTCTCGTCGTTCTGAGCAACTTTGATGTATAAAACTTTTTCATCCGACTTACGGATTATTTTATATGATTTATTAAAGTTTTAGCAATATTATGAAATTATTAATTTAATTTGAATTAAAAAGCTAAAATGCTATGTGCACCCAGATCTGTATACACAGAGGTGTACCAGAGGGTGACATGCGGTTCCAAGGGGTCCCAGTTGACCAGTCAACGTTAACTGGTCAACAGGGGGGTGGGCCCCCTGTCATTGACAGCAGCTAAACTAACAAGATTAGTTAGTCTAATTAGTTAGTTAAATGGTTAATTAAGCAACATTAATTAAGTTAATTAACCATTAAATTAACTAATTAATTTAACTATTTATATATATATATTAATCGTTTTCAGGGCATGGGGGCCGTTCGTCAGTGGCACTAGGCCAACTCAGCGGGGCGGGTTAGCGGGCGGAACCCCGGGGTCGGGCGCAGGCCTCCGGGCGGAGAAGCAGGGTGGGCGCCCGTGGAGGCCACAGCCTGCCTGGGGCGGGGCGAGGCCGGCGGGGCGCCGGCAGCTGCCAGCAGCGGCGAGGGACGACAGTGCAGGGCGGCGACGAGCAAAGGCGCGAGTGGCAGCCGGGGCAATGGCGGACGCCGCGGGCATCGGGAGCGAGCGCCCATCGAGGGCGAGGCCGTGGCCTCAGCTGGGCTTGGGCGGGAGCGGAAAGAGGAGCGTCCAGGGAGCGGCGCGCGCGGCGGGGGTGCAGGCGCGTGCGCCAGCGCGGTGGCGCCCGGGACGACGAAGAGAGAGGGGGACTGGAGGGGGCGAAGCGGGACGTTGGCCAGCAAAGGCAGCGTCTGCGGGGGCGTGTGAGGGCGGCGGATGGCAACGGCGCGGTCCCGAGAAGTAGCAGGGGACGGGGACGGCGGGCGAGGCGCGAGGCGGGGACGGGGCCCTACGACGGAACAGAGCGGAGAGGAGGGAAGGCGCTCACGAGGGGAACGTAGGGCACAGGGCAGCGGGCTCAGGGAAGGTTGGGGTGGTCCGACGACGGCAGGGACGAGGCAGATGACGGCGACAGGGACGAGGCAGTCCGGCGACGGCGCGGTCGCGGACGAGGCGGCGGGGGATGGCGATGAGGTTCGGCATCGATCCGCTTGATGCACCGACTCTGAGCTCCATCCGGGGCTTGTACCGACGTGGAGGAGGCCGGTGGAGCCGTTGGACGCGTTGACGTGGTGAGGGAGGGGGTCGAGGCCACGGCAACGATGCCGACGATGCTCCGGCAGAGAGAACTGAGAGGGAGAGAGCCGAGCGAGGAGGAGGGAATATCTGGGGCTGACAAGGACGAGGCCGAGGGGGAGACTTATCCCCTCGGCGGCGTGGGTGGTTCGAGTGGGCCGGCCTGGCCGACCAGCTGGATGGCCAGATGGGCCATGAGGCCCACTAGGGTGTGGTGGCCTTTTCTTTTCTTTTATTTTTTTGATTTGCCTTTGTTTCCTATTTAAAAGAGCTACTGAATTATTTTTGTTAAATATGGCACTTAGCACAAAAATAGATAGGAACAAAGTGAAGTTGCATAAAAAGTTTGGGGTCAGAAGGAGTTGGCTAACCATTTTTAGAAATTGGAAAGGCCAATTTAATTATTGTTGGACCACAAGATAAAAACCTAGGGGCATTTTGGGAACTCAAATGAGGTTGGTTCCAACATGACAAATATCCAGGGATTGTTTGCCACACTTTGAACATTTTAGTTTTCATGTTTGGCATTTTGAATTTTGGACTTTGATTTGAATTTGAATTTGAACCGGTTTTGAACCAACGTGAGTTTAACAACAGTAATCATGATGATGTGGCATCATTAGGAGGGAATTACTGTAGCTTAATTATCCGGGCTTCACAATTCTCCTCCACTACAAGAAATCTCGTCCCGAGATTTAAGTGGGAGTAAGGAGGGAAAGACTCGGGAAGGACGGAGCTCAACACAAGGTAGGTACCAGGGGGCTATCTTAGTGAACGTGGCATAGAGGCATCTCTCGAGTTTGAAATATAAGAAAGTCATCGAGAGCAAGGTAAGAAGGTGCAATAACAAGTTTCAACCGGGTAGGCAATTGCTTGATGTCTGCAACAGAGTGCGAAAGAGGCTCAGAGCATCGAGAATAAGTATTGCATTTGATACCAGAACAGATCACAAGGAAGATGGCTCGCGAATTACATACGAAGCCAAGCCCGAGGGATAACTTAGAAAACAGGGATGTATAGGAGAGTCAGGTTTCGATCCTGTGGAACTGTGGGTTATGGGCCTACCATGTGGGTTAAAAGCAGGAAGGGTGCTAACATTTTGTATGGCTAAGGTAGCAAGGCATGTCAGAGGACAACCTGTCAGTTATGTTGGCAACAACGTTGGTACCAAGGGCGAGGGACGAAGAGAACCATTTTCCTGCTCGTTAAGACGAGGCGGACCAATAGGTAAAGTTCTCGTCCATCGGTGGCTACTGGAATGTCATCAACAATAGTAACAAGGTCTTACCGACAGAGCTTGTACACCGAGGTGTTACATAAGCAGGGAATTATCACTGCTCAGGTATGTTAGGTTCCAAGAAAGGTTAAACAAAACAAGGGAAAGGGAAGTGTAGACTCGAATCAGTTAACAGTGTCCTCGAGTGTCTAACAACTCAGAACCCGTGGAAAATTTGAATCGGCAAGAAATAATAGTTGTGGAAGAACTCATCAGAAGTTACGTAGTTCCGTGTTATTCTCGAGATACCAATGAGTAATACTTGAAGGTAGATCAAAGTAGAGGTTGGACTGGTGAAATGATCTGCAGAAGACAAGTGCTTTAACTCGTCCGAGAAAAGCAATCGAAGGATAACAGTCATGGTCGGAACCATGGTTGCAAAGGACCAAACATAGATACAAGATGAACTTATCACAAGGGGATTATTAATATTGCAAGAAGCTTCCATGATAAGTTCCACATCGTGTCCATGGGCATGAACACCATGTTCAAGGTCGACTCCCACTTCTCCAATGCATAACCTTTCATTCACTTCTCGCTTTCGATGAAGTTGTAGTGTTGATATTTTATCTGGCAAAACACCACAAGAGTAAGACTCACGAAGACTCTCGGATTCAGACGGATTAGGGGAGGCGTGGGTTCAACCCATAGGGGCATCTTAGGAACCTATACCACAACTTCAGGAGTAATCAACTCAAGCTCGATAGCAGAGTTTGGTTGACAAGAGCGGGGGATACAATTTACCAAGGCATTATGTATCTGAGGAAAGGCTCACAAGGTTAGTGAATATGAAGAACATTGTCGGATAAAACCGAACAAAAGGTCTGGTGGTCCAAAAGGGATCTGATGTGAGCATCGATACTCACCCAGAAGAAGAAAGAATGCACGGATATTAGATTATAGAAACAACTGACTAACTCAAAGCTCAAAGGCAAAGGGAATTATGAGTTCCAAAACGGGGGATTAGAAGAAGAGGCTCTGATCAAAGACAAGTAAGTTGAATAGACATAGATCGACAATCAATCAAGGTTTGATTTGTCGAGCACCAGCTCATGTCAGGGGCGACGTCTAAGCCGAAGGGAAGAATTCTAACTTTGTTTGATGATTAAAAGCATTCACAAACATATTGAATCAAATGCTCAAAATTAAAGATGACAAAGGATACTACTGAATATTGCCAGACATATGGAAAGCATCCACAATGCAAGTACACAAGGAGGAGCAAGAGCAATAGGTTACTAAGGATTTTCGGAAGATCGGATAATATTCCAAAGAATTTTGTGAAACAAAGAACAACTGTGGACGAACGGATACTCGGCAAGCGCGAGTAATTATCCGCAGGGGTATTCATGTGGCAAAGAACTGCAAGGCAGTAGGCTCAACGGATTCTCAGGACAACAGAGAGTAATTCGGGGCATCTTGTAATAACAAGAGCAACTGGGGATGAAGGTATGAACGACAACGTAGGTAGTTACTCATAAGGATTTATCGGTGGTAGGGATCGCAATGTCAAAGCGTATAAGGGTCTCGGTAAAACATCGGAGAGTATCTTCAGAATCTTCTGGTGCACCAAGCAATCATCTGGAGTGAGGGCTCTCCGGGAGAAAGTATTTACGAGAACCTAGAGTTAGAGTTAATAAAACCATTTAACCCAAAATAGAAGAGAGATCAGAATCCTAGAGTATAGACGAGGAGTAAAAGATCCTAATACCACCCAATGGCAACGTGGGCCTGTAAGCCACACAACCATGTTAGCAAATCAGTTTTTCAAATACTAGACTCAACTTCGGCCAAGGAGTTGGTAAGGGGGATCCGACAGGCAGTCGGCTCTGATACCAACTTGTGACGCCCCCGATTCAACCGTACACTAATCATACACGCAAATGTGTACGATCAAGATCAGGGACTCACGGGAAGATATCACAACACAACTCTAGACACAAAATGAAATAATACAAGCTTCATATTACAAGCCAGGGGCCTTGAGGGCTCGAATACAAGCTCGATACACAAGATTCAGCGGAAGCAACAATATCTGAGTACAGACATAAGTAAGACAAGGATGCCTTAAGAAGTCTAGCACAAAAGCAACACGATCGAAGAGGCAAGGCCTCCTTCCTGGGACCTCCTAACTACTCCTGGTCGTCGGCGGTCTCCATGTAGTAGCAAGCATCATCGGGTAGTAGTAGACGTCAGCGGTGGCATCTGGCTCCTGGGATCCACCATATGGTTACAAGAACCAGAAAGAAGAAAGAAGGGGGAAAAGGGGAAGCAAAGCAACCGTGAGTACTCATACAAAGTACTCACAAGCATCAGATCTATACTAAGTATGCATTGGTATCAAAGGAAGGGCTGTATCTGTGGACTGAACAGCAGAATGCCAGAATAGAGGGGAAGGCCTAGCCTATCAAGGACTAGCATCTTCAAGCAGCTCCAAGCATCTTGCAGCATATAGAAGAGTAAAGAATAACAGTTTAATTAACAAGCATGTTGTAGCAATAATGCCCAGAGATCATTCCTCGACTCCATGCGAGAAAGCAATCCCGGAGCCACATATCTTAAGTATCGATTTCTAGTTGTATTAGATCAAGATATAAGTCTGAACGTCCATTACCATGGACACGGTATTCGAATAAAGATCTTCCCTGCAGGGGTGCACCACGTTTTCCAACACGCTTGATTACTCTGGCCGGACACACTTTTCTGGGTCAATGCCCGGCCTCGGAAAATCAACACGGCGTAGCCCTAACTAGGCTCAGTAAAGAGGTCCCCGCCGATCTACATCCTAAGCACTCCGGGGTCTGGGCCCATCGCCCGTTGCACTCCGGATCGTTGCGCGCAGGGTGAATACCAGCACAGCCTCGGATGGCCAGCACGATCCGACCGTGCGGCAATGCTGAACTGGACGTCTGACAAAGCTTCGGCTGATACTACGTCGTCGAGGCCCATAACTATTCTCGCGTGGTGGTTAGTGCGTAAAGGCCAAAGGCCAACTCAGAACAAATACCCAAACCATAGTGTATTATTAGCTTGCGGAGACAAGCAGAGACTCATGATGATGTGACCCCGTCGCCCCGTCTCGAGGAAATACGGCAAGGGCAAGCCCGGCCCACTCGAGGGCTGCCTGACTTCCCGGCCGTGCCTCGTAACTATCTTGCGGGTGCTCTCCGGGCCCACCCGACTTTCCCAAAGGTCTCAAGTAATGTCAAGGTATCCGTGTGTCCAAACATCAAGGGGAAAGCCCAACGAATCACCCTCGGAGGATTCCACTCAATGTAATCAAGGTGAACGTAAGAGGGACCACCCTCGAGGTTCACACTTGAGGTGTTGAACGACAGAGCCGTATCGGGAATGGTGAAAGAGGAAATCACCCTCGATGACCACGACCGAATAGCTACACTACAGAATTATCATCAGGAGTGTGTTATGAGGGATCACCCTCGGCACTCGATAGTAGCTCTATAGAGTCGAGCAACAAAAGGGGCGTGATGTGATGTGAGGTGTCGGGCTCTGGTCGTCGATCACGTAGACCGAGTCGTCGATGATGAATCAGGGGCAACGAGGACAAGTGGGGGTCACTGATGGATCACTAACCAACCTATACTAAGCAGTTTAGGAGAAGCTGGTAGGTAACAATAGCAGGTACAAAAGCAGGCTATGCATCAGAATAGGAGCAATCAAATACAGTAGCAAAATCTAATGCAAGCATGAGAGAATGGAATGGGCGATACCGGGATGATCAAAGGGGGGGGGGGCTTGCCTGGTTGCTCAGACAAAAAGAAGGGGTCGTCGTCGAGGTAGTCGATCAAGGCGGCAGCGGCGGCAGTCTCAGGGTCTATCGGAGAGAAGAGGGGGGAGAAACAGTAAATACATAGCAAGCAAGAGCATAACAGGACAACAGGCAGAGCTAGACGTGTTCTAACGCGGTACTACACTATACCGGCGAAGGGGGATAACATCCGGGAATGTTTTCCTGAAGTTTGTATTTTCCGGACAAATGAAACGGAGGGGGAAAGTTGCATTTTCACTATGCTAGGAGTGTGTGGCGGGCGAATGGAGGGCATATTCTGATTCGTCTCGTCGTTCTGAGCAACTTTGATGTATAAAACTTTTTCATCCGAGTTACGGATTATTTTATATGATTTATTAAAGATTTAGCAATATTATGAAATTATTAATTTAATTCGAATTAAAAGGCTAAAATGCTATGTGCACCCAGATCTGTGTACACAGAGGTGTACCAGAGGGTGACATGCGGTTCCAGGGGTCCTAGTTGACCAGTCAACATCTACTGGTCAACAGGGGGTGGGGCCCCTGTCATTGACAGCAGCTAAACTAACAGGATTAGTTAGTTAACTGGTTAATTAAGCAACATTAATTAATTTAATTAACCATTAAATTAACTAATTAATTTAATTATATATATATATATATATATTAATCATTTTCAGGGCGTGGGGCCCGTTCGTCAGTGGCACTAGGCCAACTTAGCGGGGCGGGTTAACGGGCGGAACCCCGGGGTCGGGCGCAGGCCTCCGGGCAGAGAAGCGGGGCGGGCGCCCGTGGAGGCCGCAGCCTGCCTAGGGCGGGGCGAGGCCGGCGGGGCGCCGGCAGCTGCCAGCAGCGGCGAGGGACGGCAGTGGAGGGCGGCGACGAGCAAAGGCGCGAGCAGCAGGCGGGGCAATGGCGGACGACGCGGGCATCGGGAGCGAGCGCCCATCGAGGACGAGGCCGTGGCCTCGGCTGGGCTTGGGCAGGAGCGGACAGAGGCGCGGGCGGCGCCGGGCGTGCGCCTGGGCGCGTCCAGGGAGCAGCGCGCGTGGCCGGTGGGCAGGCACGTGCGCCACCGCGGTGGCGCCCGGGACGACAAAGAGAGAGGGGGAATGGAGGGGGCGAAGCGGGACGCGGCCGGCAGATGCAGCGTTTGCGGGGGCGCGCGAGGGCGGCGGTCGGCAGTGGCGCGGTCCCGAGCAGTAGCAGGGGACGGGGACGGCGGGCGAGGCATGAGGCGGGGACGGGGCCCTACGACGGAACAGAGCGGAGAGGAGGGAAGCGCTCACGAGGGGAACATAGGGCACAGGGCAGCGGGCTCGGGGAAGGTTGGGGTGGTCTGACGACGGCGGGGACGAGGCAGACGACGACGGGGACGAGGCAGTCCGGCGACGGCGCGCTCGCGGACGAGGCGGCGGGGGACGGCAATGAGGTTCGGCGTCGATCCGCTTGATGCGCCGACTCCGAGCTCCATCCGAGGCTTGTACCGACGTGGAGGAGGCCGGTGGAGCCGTTGGACGCGTCGACGTGGTGAGGGAGGGGGTCGAGGCCGCGGCAACGGCGCCGACGGTGCTCCGGCAGAGAGAACTGAGAGGGAGAGAACCGAGCGAGGGGGGATATCTGGGGCTGACGAGGACGAGGCCGAGGGGGAGACTTATCCCCTCGGCGGCGTGGGTGGTTCGAGTGGGTCGGCCTGGCCGACATCCAGCTGGGCCACGAGGCCCACTAGGGGGTGGTGGCCTTTTCTTTTCTTTTATTTTTTTATTTTCCTCTGTTTCCTATTTAAAAGAGCTACTGAATTATTTTTGTTAAATGTGGCACTTTGCACAAAAATAGATAGGAACAATGTGAAGTTGCATAAAAAGTTTGGGGTCAGAAGGAGTTGGCTAACCATTTTTAGAAATTGGAAAGGCCAATTTAATTATTGTTGGACCACAAGATAAAAACCTAGGGGCATTTTGGGAACTCAAATGAGGTTGGTTCCAACATGACAAATATCCAGGGATTGTTTGCCACACTTTGAACATTTTAGTTTTCATGTTTGGCAATTTGAATTTTGGACTTTGATTTGAATTTGAAATTTGAACAGGTTTGAACCAATGTGAGTTTAACAACAGTAATCATGATGATGTGGCATCATTAGGAGGGAATTACTGTAGCTTAATTATCCGGGCGTCACATCGGGACCCCCTACCCGAGATCCGCCGGTTTTGACACCGACATTGGTGCTTTCATTGAGAGTTCCACTGTGCTGTCACGATAAAGGCTTGACGGCTCTTTCGATCATTGGCAATGATGCGATCCAGGGTGAGGTTTTTTTCCCCAAACAGATCTTCGTATTCGGCGGCTTCGTTCTGCGGGCCAACTCGCTTGGCCATCTGGAGCAGATCGAGAGCTACGCCCCTGGCCGTCAGGTCGGGTTTGGAAGCTTGAACTATACTGCCGACATCTGCGGAGACTTGATCTTCGACGGATTCGAGCCCATGTCAGGTGCGCCGCACAGTCACGACGAGCATGACTTAGCTCTGCCGTCGGACGGTGTTCGGGTGATCACACCTGTGGCTATTCTGGCCCTCAATCCGGAGCAGATCGCCCCGTCCGAGGACGGGTGGATGGACCCCGCCACGGAGGCCGCACACTCAGCGGCGATAGAGCCGAATAGTGACTTCACCTCCTATGGGACATGTGTTGCCGGACCCTTGGATTCGTCCCCGGCCACATGCTCCGAATCGCCTGCGTTCGTGCCTATCGAATCTAATTGGGCACCGATCATGGAGTTTACCTCCGTGGATATCATTCAGCACTCACCCTTGGGCGACGTGTTAAATTCATTGAGGTCTCTCTCCTTGTCAGGGGACCCTTGGCCGAACTATGTCCGGCTTGAGTGGGAAGCGGACGATGAATAAATTCATTCCCCACCCACCACCCACTTAATAGCCACTGTCGACGACTTAACTGACATGCTCGATTTCGACTCCGAAGACATCGACGGTATGGACGACGATGCAGGAGAAGAACAGGAACCACCGCCCACAGGGCGCTGGACTGCCACCTCATCATATGATATATACATGGTGGACACCCCCAAAGAAAGCGATGGCAATAAGGCAACGGAGGATAATCCCCTCGAGAAGCAATCTAAGCACCGGCGTCATCGGCGCCGCTCTAAGCCCCGCCATAGCAAAAGCAGCGATACCGGCACAAGAGACAATAACGCTGTGGATAGTGCCAAAGACAAAGACAATCCCCTCTAGCTAGGCTTCGAGCGGGAGGATGGGCAAGCTAGCCCTATGGAACAGGCGACAGACGGAGAATCAGAAGATGACAATCACATGCCCCTCTCCGAAGACGAGGTGAGCCTCGACGACGTAGAATTTATCGTGCCTAAGGATCCCGTCGAGCAGGAGCGCTTCAAGCGCCGGCTTATAGCCACAGCAAAAAGCCTGAAGAAAAAGCAACAACAGCTTCAAGCTGATCAAGATCTGCTAGCGGATAGATGGACCGAGGTCCTGGTAGCCGAGGAATACGAACTCGAACGCCCAACCAAAAGTTACCCAAAGCGCAGGTTGCTACCCCAACTCAAGGAGGAAGCATTAAAGCCTACACTACCAGCGTATGATGCGGCTGATCGGCCACCTCGTGGCCGAGACAAAGCGGCATATCAGCCAGAAGTCCAGCCCGCACCCCGACGCCAGTCAAACAAAAACACTAAGGCCCGGGGCAACACGCAGGACCTGCGAGACGTATTGGAAAACAAAGCAGGACATACAAGATCGATCTACGGATCACGGGGGCGCGCCCCAACGCGTGACGACGACCCTCACGCCGGATATACTAAAAGCAAATCCGGCTGGGCCGAATACAGCAGACAAGACTCGTATGAACTGCGTCGTGACATAGCCCGGCATAGAGGCGCCGCACACCCCC
Organism: Triticum aestivum; assembly: GCF_018294505.1. Lineage (NCBI taxonomy): Eukaryota > Viridiplantae > Streptophyta > Magnoliopsida > Poales > Poaceae > Triticum > Triticum aestivum. The sequence continues at coordinate 405,404,906 of NC_057811.1, read as the reverse complement.
TATGCTTCACTGATGAAGTAATGGATCATGAATTCCCAGAAGGGTTTAAACCCGTGAACATTGAATCATATGATGGTACTACAGACCCCGCGGTATGGATAGAGGATTTCTTCCTCCACATTCACATAGCCCGCGGGGATGATCTACACGCCATCAAGTATCTCCCACTAAAACTCAAAGGGCCGGCTCGGCATTGGCTGAATAGCTTGCCGGCAAACTCCATCGGAAGTTGGGAGGACCTGGCAGACGCATTCCTGGATAACTTCCAGGGCACTTATGTGCGACCACCGGATGCTGATGACTTGAGTCACATAACACAACAGCCCGGAGAGTCAGCCAGGAAATACTGGACTCGGTTCCTAACTAAAAAGAACCAAATTGTCGACTGTCCGGATGCCGAAGCCCTAGCGGCCTTTAAACATAACATCCGTGATGAGTGGCTCGCCAGACATCTCGGCCAAGAGAAGCCAAAATCCATGGCAGCCCTCACGACACTCATGACCCACTTTTGCGTGGGCGAGGATAGCTGGTTGGCCCGTAGCAACAACATAGCAAGTAACCCTGGCACATCAGAGGCCAGAGAGAGCAATGGCAAACTCCAACGCAACAAACACAAGCGCCGCAAAAATGGTGAAAACGCCGAAGATACGGCAGTCAATGCCGGATTTAGTGGCTCTAAGTCCGGTCAGCGGAAAGGGCCATTCAAAAATGACAATTCGGGTCCGTCCAGTCTAGACCGCATACTCGACCGTCCATGCCAAATTCATGGCACCCCAGGAACACCAGCCAATCATACCAACAAAGAATGTTGGGTCTTCAGACAAGCCGGCAGGTCAGGCGCCAAAAACAAAGATAAGGGGTCTCAAAGCGATGATGGCGATGAGGAGCCCAGACCACCGAATACAGGAGGGCAAAAGAAATTTCCCCCACAAATCCAAACGGTGAACGTGGTAAATGCCACCCACACTCCCAACCCGGATCGGATGCGCACCCTTAGGGATGTCGACTTAACGGAACCAGTCGTCCCACAATACAAACTAGGGCCGATCACCTTCAACCGCACGGATCGCCCGGTTAACACCAATCAGGGCAATTCAGCCGCACTAGTCCTCGACCCAATAATTGATGGGTTCCACCTCACACGAGTCCTTATGGATGGAGACAGCAGTCTAAACCTGCTTTACCAGGACACAGTGCTCAAGATGGGTATCGATCATTCGATGATCAAGCCCACTAAAGCCACCTTTAAATGTATTATACCAGGTGTGGAGGCTAGCTGTACAGGCTCCATCGTCCTTGAGGTAGTCTTCGGATCACCAGACAATTACCATGACGAAGAGTTAATCTTCGACATCGTACCCTTTCGCAGTGATTATCAGGCACTGCTCGGACGAACCGCGTTTGCTCGATTCAACACGGTGCCACATTATGCCTACCGTAAGCTCAAGATGCCCGGTCTGCGCGGCGTCATCACGGTTAACGGCATGGCCGAACTCCCCCTCGGTACCAAAGAGTATACCGCTGCTTAAAAGCAGAAGCAACGAGTGGCACCTTTCAATCGAATCTCGAGTCAACGGCCAAGCTCCCGGACACCGTCAAAGGAGTCCGAACTACTTCGCGGCAGGATAGCCCGGCTCATCCAGAGCTCAATTAAACACTCCGGCAAAAGCCAGGGCAGGCCACATACTGCAGCTCAACCGCACTGTGGCACACAAACATTTCTTGCATTTTCTTTATAGGTTCATTTTTTCCCAAGCCAGGACTGACGATATGGAAATAGCACGAACGTGCAAGGGAACCCTTAGATATTCCCCTCGATGACCATCCGACTGCACTCCGGATCCGCACACAGCTTCTTCCCGCCTGGTCTCAGTATGTTCCGCAGTCATCTTGTCTTTTTGTTACATTACATGTACTCATACGCATCGACGTATTATTCAAATACAACATGTGGATTTATATGACGCTTATCTGTTGTTATCTCTTATTGAAACTCTTTCGTCAAATGGCATCCGTACACCGCGATATGCCTTAATATGCCAGGGGCTTTGTTTTACCCATAATACGGCAATAAAGTCCGAACACCTTCATGGTAGTTCGGCACCCCAAACTTATAGCACTATATGCATCAGCTCCAAATCATGTCTTGGGTCAAATGTTGGGTTTGCCCGGCTCCCATGTTTTGCTGCCTTACGTTCCGCTATATCGGCTAAGGTGGCAAAGGGTGAACTCCTGCGATTGTGCCCCGGTTCTTCCGGACGAGCACCTCAGTAGAGAAAGCTGAAAACTGACTCTCATGATACGGCGAGAGCTGGTCAGCTGTTCGAGAGGTTGTAAAATCTTTAAGGATTCCTCCGGCATAATGCCATAACCAATGCAACGTGTGATGGATCGGCTTTTCTTCCGATCAGGTGCTTATAGAGCCCCTCGTGTGGTCTTCCGAACACCAGGGGCTGTGCCTACCTTCCTTTTCTAAAGCTCCTATGGCTAAGTGAGAGTGATAAAGCCCTATAGTCCGATTGCCTGGTTCGTTGTGCTGAACACCTCCTTCGAAGGACCCAAAACTGGGATAAAGAGTGATCAGGTTTATCCCGAACACCCCCGTACTTCCTACGTGGGGGCAGAAGCCGACGACTGGCCAACTCTCAGGATTAATATATAAAACGGCCGCGCAGGAGGATAAACTTTCATATAACAGGCAATAAATAATAGAAATGACCTTGTTCAACATTACAAAGGACAACATGATTGTATTCATGGAAATATAATGTCCTTGGTGCATTTCTCCGCCGCAAGGCAGGATCCTTTCAGGACACTTTCATAATATAACTCAGGCTTGCGGTGCTCCTTTCCCTCCGGCGGTCCCTCGGTCACCAGCTTTTCAGCATCCATCTTCCCCCAGTGCACCTTTGCGTGGGCGAAGGCCATTCACGCACCCTCTATATAGACCGACCGCTTGACGATGTCCAGTCGAGGGCAGGCACTCACAAGCCGCTTCACGAGCCCGGAGTAGCTGCTTGGAATCGGCTCGGCGCGCCATAGCCGGATAATCAAATCCTTCATGGTTAGCTCGGCCACCTTATGCAGTTCGATTAGCTGCTTCACTTGATCGGCAAAAGGCACCAGATAATTCGGTGCAAGATACTGCGACCAGAAGAGCTTATCTACAGTGTTCCTTTCTTCGGCTCGGTAGAATTGTGCTGCATCAGATATGCTGCGTGGCAGCTCCGGAAATACCCCTAGAGAAATCTGAACTCAAGATTAGAAACATGATTTTCTCCCCAAATACTTGCTTTACATGGAACAAGCCTTACCCGCCGCGATCTTCCTCGCATCTTGGATCTCCTGCAGGGCACCTTGGGTTTCCCCCTGGGCATCGCATGCGGCCTGATGAGCCTTGGTAAGTTCGGATTCTTTCTTCGTTTGACCCTGCTCCAAGGCCTCGCATCTTTTCACGACCTCTTGAAGCTCTTGCTCAGCTTCAATAACCCTGGCCTCGTGCTTCTCACGAAGAGCCCGCTCTGCGGCTGGCTTTCTCTCGGCCTCGGCAATAGCCTTCTTAAGAGCCTCGACTTCGGTCATCGCCCCTGGCGCAAATCATAATACATATTTTAAATTCGTTCGCACTGAACGTGAGCAAGGTTTGTGCATACCTTGTTTATCCTCCAACTTCCTTTTCAACTGGCCCAATTCTTCTGTGGCCCGCTCCAGACTTTGATTTAGTCCAGAGACCTCCGCAGTATGAGAGGCGGCAGTCGCTACAGACGCGTGTTTATAAAAGAAGAAAGGAAAATGTCATCAAGTGAGTCTCCTGCGAACATAGATTTGATCCTCTGTCCAGTTCTTTCTCTCACCGAACAGTGTATCAGGGGCTACTATCTATACTGTGACACTCTTCGAAACCTCATAAAAGATACCTCAAAGCCTCTTATAAGGCTAATACAGGCTTCATTCAGTCCACTCTCCGCAGACTGAATCTTCTCAATCACCGCACCCATAAGGGCACGGTGTTCATCAACGATGGAGGCGCTTTTCAGCGCCGCCAATAAAGTATCCAACACCTCTGGTTCGACAGAGGTTGCCGGTGGAACAGGTACACCCCCTCTAGCCGAGGGAGGCCGCCTTCCTGATTCTGGAACCATATTGGTCTCCGGAATTGCGTTCGGCTGGGGGCCGAATGCAAGATGGCTCCCGCCGACGACGCCCATGGGAGACTTCTCTCCCATGTGTCCGGCCCCTGAAGTTTGACCTCATGTCGCCACCTTTGCAATATTTTCCCTCCCTCATTGGCCTGGGTCCTCCTGGGACGAAGCCTCGGTGTCATTCACATGTTTTTGGGAAGGGGCCTTCGGGGGTGTCCCGCTCTCCATAGCATCCGAGCCTAGCAAATCCTCCGACGAGGATTGCTCGGCGCGGGGCCTCTCCGGATTACAAAAAGTATGGCCCAGATTAAAATATTATGCCATGATGAGTCTGGACGCATAAACGTGTTCGGATTTTATATACTCACGAGTTCACCAGGGGCTGAGCCCTAGGATCCCACTCCGGGCTGCTATCAGCGGCGGTGGACTCCTCTGGAAGAGGAGTTTTTCCCTTCTTAGGCGACTCGGCCTCCAAGAATGTGGAGGCTGTCCTTTTCTTTCTTCCCCCCGCTGGGGATTCGTCTTCCTCCTCCTCGTCCTCTTCGGAGGAAGAACGGGCATTGGAGTCCTCGGATATCGTGTCTGAGGCGCCACGATGACGGACGCCGCCCCTGGTCTTCTTGGCCTCTTTCTCGGCCTTCTTCTTCGGTGCCTTGTAGGGCGCCGCGACCAGCATCTTCGTTAGAAGTGGGTCGGCTAGTTCTTCAAGTAGCGGGGCCGGACAGTAGATCCGCCCTGCCTTCTTCGTCCAGCCCTAGGAGAGTTGTGGAAAACACATTAAGCGTTTCCCTTGGTTATGCGAATAAAACTTATAATGGCTTACCGAACTTGCGGGGCGGGACAGGTGGTACCCGTGGTCCTCGGCTGAGTCTGGCCATGATTTGCCGGCCTTAAAAAGCACCTTCCAGATGTCTTTGTGTGAGGAGCCAAAGAGCTCTCGCAGGGTCTGGTGCTTGGCCGGGTCGAATTCCCATAAATTGCAAGCCCGGTGTTGACAAGGAAGGATCCGGCGGACTAACATCACCTGGACTACATTGGCAAGTTTGATATTCTTGTCTTCCATATCCTTGACGCGCGTCTGGAGCGCCAACAGCTCATCGGACGAAGACCTATCCAGGCCCTTCTTGGGCCAGGACGTAAGCCGCAGGGGGGCTCCGGATCAGAATTCAGGAGCAGCGGCCCATTTCGTGCCGCGTGGCTCAGTGATGTAAAACCACTGCTGCTGCCACCCTTTGAGGGAATCATTGAAAGTCCCTATTGGCCATGTAACGTTGGGCATCTTGCTCACCATGGCGCCTCCGCACTCGGCGTGGTCACTGCCCACTACCTTGGGCTTCACATTAAAGATCTTCAGCCATAAGCCGAAGTGTGGCGAGATGTGGAGAAAGGCCTCGCACATGACGATGAACGTCGAGATGTTGAGGAAGGAATTGGGGGATAGATCATGAAAATCGGTCCCATAGTAATACATGATGCGGCGAACGAATGGGTGGAGGGGAAACCCCAGCCCGCGGACAAAATGAGGGAGGAAAACAACTTTCTCGTGGGGTTCCGGAGTAGGACGATCTGTCCTGCTGTCGGGAGACGGTGGCTGATTTTCTGGGCCAGATACCCGCCCTCCCGAAGCTTTTTGATATCCTTCTCCCGGACGGTAGAGGCCATACACTTGCCTCCTACTCCGGATCCAGACATTTTTCGGAAGGCCTTTGTGGGCGGAGAAGACGAATGCTTGGGCGCTGGGGCTCGAGCGAAGGGGAATGGATAAGCAGCAGAAGAAGGCATGGGTGAAAAAGGGGAGTCTTTATCTCCTTATAAAGGCGGCAGGGATCCAGCGCCTTCCCACTTGCCCGGTAAACTCGCTTATTCCCCAAGCGTCGCGCTGAAGACGCGGATGGATTACCCATACGCATATTGATGAGAATCCCGAGATAGGGGGACACGATCTCTGCTTCGATAAGACATGCCCATAAAACCGCCTCGCAAACTGCGCAGTAGCTGGTTAGGGAGAACGGTTCGAATAAAGACCGGGTCATGGCATGATGTCACATTAGGAAAAGTTGTCAGCGGATTAGATTTGTGGAATATTGTACTCTCTACGGTGGTATGTGGAATTTGTTTTGCAGAGCCGGACACTATCCTTGTGTTCAAAATCTTCTATGGAGTATTCGGAGAGGGAACCCGCCTTGCAATGCCGAAGACAATCTACGCGCCGGACTCATCGTCATTGAAGCCTGGTTCAGGGGCTACTGAGGGAGTCCTGGATTAAGGGGTCCTCGGACAGCCGGACTATATACTTTGGCCGGACAGTTGGACTATGAAGATACAAGATTGAAGACTTCGTCCCATGTCCGGGTGGGACTCTCCTTTGCGTGGAAGGCAAGCTTGGAAATTCGGATATGTAGATCTCCTCCCTTGTAACCGACTCTATGTAACCCTAGCCCCCTCCGGTGTCTATATAAACCGGAGGGTTTAGTCCGTAGGACGACAACAATCATAATTGTCGGAGTAAATGGCCACGGGTAGCCTAACCGACTCCCCCTGGCTCTTTGAGAAATTATCAGGCCAATCGAGCCTTCAAGCATCCAGAGCATGGGGCCGCCTTCCTCTGGCCAGCTATCCCCAAGGCCGACTACCAAAAGGCGACCCGGCCTCAAAAACCTTCCCGAAGAAAGTTACGAGATGGCCGACTCCAGGAAGCCGGCCCCAAGAGGACCGACTCCCAGAAGCCGGCCATGAAGAAGGCCGACTCCCAGAAGCCGGCCAAGACTGCACCCACCAGGGCTGCACCCACATAACAGTGATAAGACGGGGCGTGGCCGCAGTACAGCCTACCACCCCCGAATCCCGGAACATGCATGGCCACAGGGCGTCGTACGGGTCAGCCATCCCCCGTCCGGCGCGGCACTGTAGCCATGTTGACCTCGACGTCACCCACGACAGGCGCCAGTACGGCCCGCGGGCGGCGGGCCCCTTTAGCCAGAGAGACGCTCGAAGGCGGCCCGGCCTCCCCTAGTCGGCCTGGGGCGTAGCCGGCTCCCAATAGCCGGCTACCTCCCTCCATCGAAACATGTGCATCATTAAGGAGACAAGACGAGGTGAGGCTACAGTGAGAGCCCGCTAGGCGGCGGCACTGTAGCCACGCTTACCTCGACAAAGCCCTCGTCATCAGGGGCGAGGCAACAGTAACCAGCCGCCGACAAGGCCCCCAGGCGGTGGGGCCGGCCTGTCGGCCAAGAGGCCGACAGCCGGCGGGACCCACCAGTCGGCGGGCCCCAACGGCCGGCGGAGAAGCCGGCGAGCACAGACACTGACGGCTGGGACCCGCACCCAGCCGGATTACCATTGTACCCCTGGGGGGTAGGCCTATATAAATCCCCCGGGACACCCATGCAAAGGGTTGATCTGATAGAGTTTTACACACCACATAGAGAGAAAAGGAGAGCTAGCCTTGCCCTTCTTCTTCCCCTAGCCAAACAGCTCAAGGAGCACTTGTAGCTACTTGTGTTGATCTAGTGATCATGCGGAGACCCCGCAGAGCAGGACTAGGGGTGTTATCTCCACGGAGAGCCCCGAACCTGGGTAAGATTCGCCGGCGTGCATGTCTTCGCCTTATCCCGTTTCCAGGCACCGGCGATGTCTTACTGGCTCCCACAATGATAAGCCACCCGTTGGCATATGTCGCACCTACCACCCGACATTTGGCGCCCACCGTGGGGCCAGCTGCACCGTCGTCCGGAGACCTGTTCTGGACGGGAACCCTTTTCTTCCCCGCGAGCATAGCCAGCCTGCTACGCCCGATGGCGCTTGCCCTGATGCGCTGCAAGGCGTCGACGACGCCTGCGCGGCGAGCTGCCTCGCCGACCTTCTTGGCGAGACTCGCATCTCCGACGAGCCCGCGTCCGACGCGGGCACAGACTACCCCGAGAGCCGCCTCGTCAGCCTCCTCGACCAGCTTCACGTCTCCAGCGAGCTTGCTGTGGACTTGGAGTCGGTCGGCTCCACCGACCCGATGCTTGTCGACTCCGACACGGCATCGCTTGACGCCTTCCCCACCGACGTGGTGATCATCGACGACCCTCTCCCTCGAGCCGACAGTGGCAGCAGCGCTGTCACTGAGGTGCTGGTCATCAGCCACGGCGCCGTCTCGGGCGAGAACGCCCACGACGCCCTACAAGCGGCGCTGCACGACTTGTCCGTCCCCATCCCGGCCGACGCCGACGCCGAGACTCTGGAGGCATGCCGCCTCGCCCTCATCGCGGAGGGCCAGAAGATAGCATCCATGAGACGCCTCACTGAGGCTCACCAGCGCGAAGTCGACCGCGCCGCCTTTGGTATGCCGCCTCCTGGCGGGCCGAGCCGAGCCGGCCTCGTCAAGAAGCGCGGCGCGGCCATCGCCAGCATGCTGGGAGCAGACCGCCCAGTCTACGCCACGCCACTCGAGAACCTGCGTGCCGCTCAGGCGGCCGTAGACGAGCTGAACGGGCTGGGGGCTGATGAGCTCCCCTACATGACTAGACGCATCCAGCAGCTGATCGACGCGGCCGCAGAACGGCATGAAGCCGGCGCCCGCGCTGAGAGTCCTCCCCCACGCCGAGAACACGCCGCGACATCCCGGACGCCGACTGCAAGCGGCGCCCGCGCAAGGAAAGACAAGGAGCCGGCTGCTAGCCGCAGCCGGACTCGGGTCACCATTGAGCGCGACGCAGAAGGCCGCCCCCGAGCGGTGGAACGACAAGGCAATCCGCCTCCCCCCCCGCCTCGTGGGGAGAGATATCCCACCCCGCCGCCTGTCACGCATCCGACTCTCGGTGGCCGACTAGGCCACCGCGAAGGAGTCGGCGAGAATGATGCCCGCCACCGGATCGACCGCCTAGCGCGATCCCTGGCGCTAGAAGAAGAAGATGATGTCGGCCCGCCTTGCTTTGGCCCCCGCATCCGCGACGAGCCCTTCCCCAAAGGGTTCTCACTCCCAAGAGACACGCCAAAATACAACGGCTCCGTGAAGCCGGAAGATTGGTTGATCGACTACTCTACCGCAGTCAGCATAGCAAACGGCAACAGGCGCGTTGCCGTGAAGTACGTCCCTCTCATGCTTCAAGGCACGGCACGCACCTGGCTGAACAGCCTCAAGCCCTACAGCGTCAACAGCTGGCTAGACTTCACGAAGTCTTCGTCCGCAACTTCACCAGCACATACAAGCGGCCTCCCAAGCCCCGCCAGCTCTCCTTATGCGTCCAAGGGCCCAGCGAATCGACTCGCGACTACCTCACGCGTTGGGCCGAGCTCCGCAACTCCTGCGAGGGGGTGCACGAGGTTCAAGCCATAGAGTACTTCACCGCCGGGTGCCGAGAGGGCACCCTCCTCAAGCACCGACTCCTCTGCGACGAGCCGACTACCCTCGACGAGCTGCTAATCATAGTAGACAAGTACGCCACGGCCGACTCCTCGATGAAGACCGAGCTCCGAGTGGACGCCTCTGGAAAGGTGCTCGCTCCGGCTCCCAAGACGCCGGCTGGTGACTCCAACCGACGCCCCTACCAGAACGACCACAAGCGCAAGGCCCCTATGCCGCCTTCCACCAGTCGGCAAGTAGCCACCGTCGAAGACGAACAGCCCGAAGAGCGGCCCGCTCCCAAGAAGAAGGGTGGCAGGCCGGCTTGGCAGCCGGCCTTCTCCTACGAGCAAACTCTCGATGCCCCCTGCAAGTTCCACAGCGGCGCGAAGCCGTCCAACCACACGACCCGGAAGTGCCATTGGCTCACGCGGATCTCCAAGGGCGAGGGGCTGGTGCCGCCTCCGCCTCCTGGCCCGCCGCCTCCAGCCCCTCAGCAGCCGGCTGTTCGACCAGCAGTCGGAGCCATTCAGGATGAGTTCCCAGATGAGCACGCCGCCTACGTCGTCTTCACGAGCCAGATTGAAGACAAGCGCAGTCGGCGCCGACAGCACCAAGAAGTCAACGCGGTCGCCTCCAGCAACCCCGAGTTCATGCATTGGTCTGAAAGGCCTATCAGCTGGAGCCGGGCCGATCACCCAGAGGTGATGCCGTCTCCCGGCTCCTACGCATTGGTGTTGGACGCCACCCTCGCGACGGAAAGGCGAGCTGCCCGTTTCTCCCGCGTGCTGATTGATGGTGGAAGCAGCATCAACATACTGTACCGCGACACCATGGAGAAGTTGAACCTCAAGGCGAAGCAGCTCATGCCAAGCCGGACTGTGTTCCATGGCATCGTACCCGGCCTGTCCTGTTCCCCAATCGGCAAGATCAAGATGGATGTTCTCTTCGGAGACAAGGATCACTTTCGCCGAGAAGCGATCTGGTTTGAAGTAGTGGATCTAGAAAGCCCTTACCACGCCTTGCTTGGCCGACCTGCCCTGGCCAAGTTCATGGCTGTGCCCCACTACGCCTACCTCAAGATGAAGATGCCGAGTTCAAAGGGGATCATCACTATAGCCGGAGACTACAAGAAGTCCATCGAGTGCGCTGCGGCCAGCAGCCGACTGGCCGAGTCCCTCGTGATTGCTGAAGAGAAGAAGATGCTGGACCGAGTCGTGGCCATGGCCGGCAAGCAGCCGGCCCTGTCCCCCAGCCCCAAGGAATATGATGCTCAGGGCTCCTTCCAGCCGGCCAAGGAGACAAAGAAGATACCTCTGGACCCGGAGAACCCGGAGAGGTTTGCTGTCATTGGTGCAAACCTGGACAGTAAATAGGAAGGCGAGCTCGTCGACTTCCTCCGTGAGAATCGGGACATCTTTGCATGGTCCCCAAAGGACATGCCGGGTGTTCCGAAGGATTTCGCCGAGCACAAGCTACACGTCCGAGCGGACGCGAAACCAGTCAAGCAGCCTCTCCGCCGACTGTCGGAGGAGAAGAGAAGGATCGTAGGAGAAGAGATAGCCCGGCTCCTGGCCGCCGGCTTCATTATGGAGGTGTTTTTTCCAGAGTGGCTTGCCAACCCGGTCTTGGTGTTGAAGAAGAACAATAAATGGCGTATGTGTATAGATTACACCAGCCTCAACAAAGCCTGCCCCAAAGATCCATTTGCCCTACCACGGATCGATCAAGTGATAGACTCCACAGCCGGATGCGAGCTGTTGAGTTTCTTGGATGCTTACTCAGGATACCACCAGATCAAGTTGGACCCAGCCGACCGCCTGAAGACCGCCTTCATCACACCATTCGGAGCTTTCTGCTACCTGACTATGACATTCGGCTTGAGGAATGCCGGTGCCACTTTTCAGCGTTGCATGCAGAAATGCCTCCTCAAGCAACTCGGCAGAAATGCCCACGTCTATGTAGACGATATTGTGGTGAAGACGGAGAAGCGCGGCACCCTACTGGAAGACCTCAGAGAAACATTTGCCAACCTGCGCCGATTCCAGATAAAGCTCAACCCTGAGAAATGCGTGTTCGGAGTACCAGCCGGCCAGCTTCTAGGCTTTTTGGTCTCCGAACGCGGCATTGAGTGCAACCCAGTGAAGATCAAGGCCATAGAGAGAATGGAGATTCCTACCAAGTTGCGAGACGTTCAGAAGTTTACCGGGTGCCTGGCCTCCCTAAACCGCTTTATCAGCCGGCTAGGGGAGAAGGCTCTCCCCCTGTACCGACTCATGAAGAAGTCCACCCACTTCGAGTGGAACGACCAAGCAGACCAAGCTTTCCACGAGTTGAAGAAGATGCTGACCACGCCACCTGTCCTGGCAGCGCCGACTGAGAAAGAGCCCATGCTCCTTTACATTGCTGCGACTAGCCGAGTGGTCAGTACAGTCGCCGTGGTCCAGCGCCCAGAAGAAGGCCCAGCTCAGTTAGTCCAGAGGCCGGTATATTATTTAAGCGAAGTACTGTCCACCTCGAAGCAAAATTACCCGCATGACCAGAAGATGTGCTATGGAGTGTACTTCGCCGCCAAGAAGCTGAAGCCCTACTTTCAAGAGCATCCCATCACGGTCGTATGCACTGCCCCGCTTGCCGAGATCATAGGCAGCCGGGATGCATCCGGCCGGGTGGCTAAGTGGGCCACTGCGCTGGCTCCTTACACGATCTTCTACCAGCCCCGCACCGCCATCAAGTCCCAAGCATTGGCCGACTTCCTTGTCGACTGGGCCGAGACACAGTACCTACCGCCGGCTCCCGACTCCACTCATTGGCGGATGCACTTCGACGGATCCAAGATGCGCACCGGCTTGGGAGCCGGCATCATCCTCACCTCTCCCAAGCGTGACAAGCTTAGATACACATTGCAAATCCATTTTGCCGCCTCCAACAATGTGGCTGAGTACGAGGCGCTCTTACACGGGCTCCGGCTAGCCAAAGAACTCGGCATACGCCGGATCCTGTGTTATGGCGACTCAGATTTGGTGGTCCAGCAGTCATCTGGCGACTGGGACGCCAAGGACGCAAACATGCCGAGCTATCGATTCCTCGTCCAACAGATCAGCGGATACTTTGAAGGGTGCGAGTTCCTCCACGTGCCACGGGCCGACAACGAGCAAGCAGATGCCCTGGCATGGATCAGCTCCACCCGACAAGCTATACCAACCGACGTCTCTCTCCAGCGCCTCCTCAAACCGTCTGTCAAGCCGTCTCCAGAATCGGACTCCATCTTCGTACTGCCTGCCCCTGATGCAGTCGGATCCGACTGGGGGAACCCAGCAGGCGGCTCGGGGACTTCGACAAGCGGCCTGGGGTCTGCCATAGTCGCACCCGGCTCGGGGACTTCAGAACCCGGCCCGGGGACTGCAGCAGTCGGCCCGGGGACTGCAGCAATCGGCCCGGGGACTGTAACGACATAACAGGCGGTGGTCGACTCCAACTCTTCACCACCCAACCCACCCACCCGGGTCACTACATTTGATTCTCTATCTGTCACCGGGTTCGACTAGTCGGCCCGGGGACTGGCCGTCTTGAGTTATATTAAAAGTTCTACCTGAAGTCAGACAAGTAGTGTGCCAGCACCCGAGCCCTCTCTTGTTGTAAGTCGCAACTCGAAGAACCGACTGTCCGACTGGCAAGAGCCAAAGGCAGGAAAGGATGCCCACACGAAAAACGGCTAAGGACTAACGAACTTATATAGCACAAGCCGGCCTCCCACCACGCCTACCGGCTGTCAGAAACAGCCGGCTGGCCGGCTTCCTAGTCACTTCGCTACAATCCAAGAAAGCTAGAGTACTTGCCCTCCCAACCGGCCAAGCACTTCGCCAGCCACAGACTGCAGAGCAGCTATCCGGCTGGGAAGGCGGCAACCAAGGGAGGGCCGCAAAGGAAACGGCCAAAGGATGAAAAGCAAGAACAATGGAAAGCCAAACACATGCATGATTATATTTACACACAAGGCCTTCAACAGGCCGGCAGTCAATATAGTTTGAATACACCCCCAGTGGGTGGAACTGCGCAAACTTAACAAAATATTGTTCAAAGAGTAATAAAACAGGAAAGTAAAGGCGGCAGATTAGGCTAAGGGCGCAACAGGGGAGCCGGGCTGGTCGGTGGAGACGGCAGCGCCGGCTGGAGGAGTGGCCGGCTGGCGAGTCTCGGCTTGATCATCGCCGGCTGCAGGCGGTGCGCTCGCACGCGCCTTGTTGCTGGAGGCACGGTCAAGCTGAGGCTGGCTGACTGCTCCACCATCTGGCACGGCGTCTTCACCCTCCTCCTCCTCCTCCTCCTCGCCCTCTTCGCTGGAGTCGATCTCCTCCGCCGAGTCTTCGCCATCTGCTGGGTTCAGCCCGAACACTCCTCCGGCTGGGCAACACCGTTATCATCCACCTCAGGAGCAAAAGCGCTGGTGTCGGTGTAGTCGGCGATCGCCGAGGCACGCTGGATGATAGCCGGCCGCGCCGGCTCCAGCTCCGTGTCGGCCTCCTGCCGCCAGGTGGCCAGCTGGTCCAAGCTCAGCTCAGGATACCAGGCTTTGACGAACTCCAGCGCCCGCCTGGCGCCTGACCGAGCTGTAGAAGCCTTCCAAGCCTCGAAGCGGCCGACCGCTACCTCCAGCCAGTCGGTAGTCCGACTGGGGGTGCGGGGAATCACCTCGACGGGCCAGAGAGCGGCCAACACCCGCGCCCCAACACGTTGAAGCCGGCGGAGCATGCGCTGAGCCGGCTGGAGGCGGGCTTGAATCGCCAGGAGCTGTTCCTCAAGCGACTGGCGAGCGTTCGGCGCGATATCAGCGCCAGCGTGCCTTTGCGCCTCGCGGTGGGCCTCGACGACCTAGTTGGCGGCAGTAGACTAGCCAGGGAAGTACTCAGCACAAGAAAGAAAGAAAGAGAAAGGAGAGAAAAATACAAAGTTAGAGAATGAACCAAACGGCAAGCGGCAAGCAAGGAACGAAGAAGACGGCCTACCGTCAACCAAGTCTTCGATCTGGCCATAGCCGTTGATCAACGACTGCCTCACCTCGGCCCAGCTCGCCGCCTCGGTCTCGTATTCGGCTTGGAGGGCGACCTCGCTATCCTACACCGCCTTCAGGGCCGCCTTGTGGCTCTCCTCCTGGTCGGCCAGCTTCTTGACCAGGCGGTCACGCTCCTGAGCCAAGGCGTCGAACTCGGCTTTGGCCACTGCAGATATGGCAGAGAAGAAAAGAGCAATAAGAAAAAAGTCGTCAAGAAAGATCCGACCCGACTGCTCAGCAGTCGGCCCGAATCTCGGGGACTACACCCAGTGGGTGCGCTGACGCGCCCCCACGTGAGATAAAAGATGGAACACTTACCCCGGCTCTCAGTTAGATCAGCAGTCTTCTGGGTCAGCTCCCGAGCCTGGGAGTTGAAGGCAGCTGCACGGAGGTTGTGGTAGTCCTGCAAGTCGGACAGAGAAGCAAATGAGAACAAGATAGCAAACAAAGCCTACCAAGAAGTTCCAAGCCGCCTGCTCAGCAGCCGACTCGGAACTCGGGGACTACACCCAGTGGGTGCGCTGACGCGCCCCCACAGAAGAAACCAAGATCAAGAAGCAAAAAACGGGAAGACTCACCCGAATGGCCGCCCGTGTCGCGAGGAACTCGTCATTATACTGCCTCAGCACTGCGGCCTGGGACTGAAGCCGGTTCCGGACTTCTTGCGCCGCAACATTCACCACGGCCGTCCCACACCTGGCGTCCACTCCGAGCTGGCGCTGGCCATCTCCATGTCCTAGGCCGACGAGCTGGAGCCCGCGGCCTTCTGCGGGTCTGAAGCCGAAGTTGCCTTCCCCGTGCGCTTGGGCGATGGCGACCTGACCACCAGGTCCGTCCTCACAGCCGGCTCACCTCCAGCCGATTGCGCAGGCGGCACGTTAGGCCGGCTGCCTTGGGCCGCCCCAGTCGGCGAGGGCGGTGCCACCTCCCTTTCCTGGACGACAACGTCGTCCTCCCTCTCCAACCCCGGCAGGTCGCCGCCGACTTCCTCCGACGGGGGCTCCGGGATCTCGGGCGCCGCAACACACAGGGGGGTGACAAGCAAGGCCCCTCCGCTGTCGCTGCGGCTGTAGCCTCCGCCTGGGCCTTGGCCGCCGCGTTGGCTCGTGCCTTCGCCGTCTCCTCCGCCTCCTCCTACGCCACCTTGGAGGCAGCCGCCCTCAGCTCTTCTGCCTCCCGCTCCTCCCGCGCCTCCCACACATTTTGCTCCGTCGCCGCTTGAAGCTCGGCGCGGGGGTCCACACGGCGGGTGCTCCTGGATCCTCCCGGCGATCCTACCACGGAGGCGGCAACAACCCGCTCAAGAGAAAGCGGAGCCCTGATTTTTAAGACAAGACAAGGATTCAGAAATCGACAAGAAAAGAAGAAGGAATATGCAAGAGAATCTACACTTACGCCGAAACCGTTTGCGGCTGCTTCACCACCTTGCGAAAGCGGGCCGCCTTCGCGGCCGCCTCATCCCGTCTGGTCGCCGCCGCCCCGCCCTTGGGCTTCTTCGGCCGACTGACGAACAAGCCCGAAGCGGCCCGGCGCTTCTGTGCGCCGCCCCGAGCAAGCGGCGCGGTAGAGAAACCCGCGCCATGGTCAGACGCCGGCTGGCGGCGTGGGATGATTTTCGCCTCGTCGTCATCCTACCAGTCGTCGAAGCTGGCTCCAAGCCCGGAGCCGCCTGCTTCGCCGCCTCCCGCCTCGGTGTTGTCATCCATGGCGGCCGCCCCCAAGTCGGGGTCCTCCAAGTCATGCTCCGCCCGGTCGGGGAGAAATCAGCGATCCGCCCCCACTATCCCGGCCGCAGGTCGAAGGAGAGGGCTCTGCCAAGACATGCCGACTGGTCAGAGTCGGCCAAGAAAAACTTGGTGACAAAACTAAAAGAAGAGAAGATAAAGAAAGCATACCGTAGGTGGGGGATGAGAATGGGAGTCGGCTCCTTGCCAAACTGCCACTCTGCGGAGAGCTTGCACTTCGCGAGATAATTCACCATATGAGCCACCTCGTCATGAGGCATCTCCTTGGTGCACATCCGACTCGGATTTAGTTGGCCGCTCATCTGACTGGTCAGATGAGGGCGGCTTTGAAGCGGGAGCATCCGGCGCACGACGAAGGTGGCCAGCAGGTCGGACCCAGTCAGGCCCTCCGACTGGATCATTACCCGGAGTTGGGCGACGGTGGCGGCTCCAGCCGGCGACAGCGTCCTGGCCCGATAGGACCACTAGGGCCGCCTCCCAGCCGGCGGGCCGGCTACGTAAGCCGGCAAGTTGGCGTAGTCGCCTTGCGGGGCGACGTTCTTCATGTAGAAGTACGATTTCTGCCAGCGCTTCATCGACTGGATCAGCGTGATGACAGGGAAGGGGTTGTCAGCTGCCGGCCTTCGCATCGCGATGAAGGCGCCGCTCTGAGCCGGCACGCCCTGCATGCGGGTGCCGAGCTTGGTTTGGAAGAATTCCCCCCAGAGCTCGAGGGTGGGAAGAACGCCAAGAAAGCCCTCGCACAGAGTGACGAAGGCGGACAGCAACACCACCGTGTTTGGAGTGAGGTGGTGCGGCAGGAGCTAATAAAAGTCGAGGAAGGAGCGGAAGAAGGCGCTCGCGGGCAGACCGAGGCCGCGCAGGAAGTGCGAGCGAAAGATTACCCGCTCGCCTTCCTCCAGCGCCGGCGTGATCTCCTTCTCCGGCGCGAGACGGACCTGCACCTGGTCCTTGCCGGGCAACCGCTGCGTCTTGCGGAGGAAGTCGATGTGGTCCGTATGGACGTTGGAGCCATCCCAGTCTCCGCCGTACTGCATGATGGGGAGAAGCTGGCGAGAAAGGGTGCGGCGGTGGAGAAAGCACGGCCCCACGGCGGCGAAGCTACGGAGTGGTGCGAAGATTGGTGGGACGGCGCGGCGACAAGATGCTGCAGCGATGGAAAGAAGGAGGAAGAAGATGGCGGAGAGAGGATGAGCGTGCGAGCGTCTGCCGCTCCCCCTACTTATAGCCTCGTGCGGCGAAGCCGAGGAGGTGAGGCGTGGGGGAGAACGTGGTATTAACTGCGCCCACTCCCCCACGTCCCGCAATTATTGCGCCCTAACGACGTGCAGAAACTGCCGTCGGAAGGCGTGTGGCCTGCTTTAGGCCACAGAGAATCCACGCCTGGGCCTAGGCGTAGGAGTGATGGGCCCCCGGCCTGCGGTGACGTCCTGTCGTGCGCGTGGGTTGGCAAGCTTTTTTCAGCCGGAGGGTGCCACGTGGTACACGGGCGGTGAGCGGCCGGCCCGCAACCCGGCGTGCGCACCAACCGACTCCCGCCTTGAGACTTCAGAAGTTTCGCCAAGACGGCGCACCCAACCGAAGCCGGCTCCCAGCTGCTGGCTCGTCAAGATAAGAAGCTGACCGAACTTCTCGACCTCCTCTCAGCCTCGAAGCCCAACCAACTTCGGGGACTACTGTCGGAGTAAATGGCCACGGGTAGCCTAACCGACTCCCCCTGGCTCTTCGAGAAATTATCAGGCCAATCGAGCCTTCAAGCATCCAGAGCATGGGGCCGCCTTCCTCTGGCCGGCTATCCCCAAGGCCGACTACCAGAAGGCGACCCGGCCTCAAAAACCTTCCCGAAGAAAGCTACGAGATGGCCGACTCCAGGAAGCCGGCCCCAAGAGAACCGACTCCCAGAAGCCGGCCATGAAGAAGGCCGACTCCCAAAAGCCGGCCAAGACTGCATTCACCAGGGCTGCACCCACATAACGGTGATAAGACGGGGTGTGGCCGCAGTACAGCCTACCACCCCCGAATCCCGGAACATGCATGGCCACAGGGCGCCATACGGGTCAGCCATCCCCCGTCCGGCGCGGCACTGTAGCCATGTTGACCTCGACGTCACCCACGACAGGCGCCAGTACGGCCCGCGGGTGGCTGGCCCCTTTAGCCAGACAGACGCTCGAAGGCGGCCCGGCCTCCCCTAGTCGGCCTGGGGCGTAGCCGGCTACCTCCCTCCCTCGAAACATGTGCATCATTAAGGAGACAAGACGAGGTGAGGCTACAGTGAGAGCCCGCTTGGCGGCGGCACTGTAGCCACGCTTACCTCGACAAAGCTCTCCTCATCAGGGGCGAGGCAACAGTAACCAGCGGCCGACAAGGCCCCCCAGGCGGTGGGGCCGGCCTGTCGGCCAAGAGGCCGACAGCCGGCGGGACCCGCCAGTCGGCGGGCCCCAACGGCCGGCGGAGAAGCCGGCGAGCACAGACACTGACGGCTGGGACCCGCACCCAGCCGGATTACCATTGTACCCCTAGGGGATAGGCCTATATAAATCCCCCGGGACGCCCATGCAAAGGGTGGACCTGATAGAGTTTTACACACCACATAGAGAAAAAAGGAGAGCTAGCCTTGCCCTTCTTCCTCCCCTAGCCAAACAGCTCAAGGAGCACTTGTAGCTGCTTGTGTTGATCTAGTGATCATGCGGAGACCCCGCAGAGCAGGACTAGGGGTGTTATCTCCACGGAGAGCCCCGAACCTGGGTAAGATTCGCCGGCGTGCATGTCTTCGCCTTATCCCGTTTCCAGGCACCGGTGATATCTTACTGGCTCCCACCATGATAAGCCACCCGTTGGCATATGTCGCACCTACCACCCGACAATAATCATAGGCTAGCTTCTAGGGTTTAGCCTCTACGATCTCGTGGTAGATCAACTCTTGTAATACTCATATCATCAAGATCAATCAAGCAGGAAGTAGGGTATTACCTCCATCGAGGGGGCCCGGACCTGGGTAAACATTGTGTCCCCCGCCTCCTGTTACCATCCGCCTTAGACGCACAGTTCGGGACCCCCTACCCGCGATCCGCCGGTTTTGACACCGACAGCCATTATGGATAATTCCTCCTCTATTGCTTGCACTCCCGAGCACGAGGTTCTCAACTTTAAAGAAAGGGGAGGAGAAAGTTTAAAAGATGCTTGGTATAGAATTTGCAATGCTGATAATAGATCTATCCGTAAGCAATCTACCATTGTTCTTCTTCGCTATTTTTATGTTGGCATCACCACTTGGTATAGATTCGTCCTTGATACGATTACCGATGGAAATTTCTTGATGTGTCCCTCTCTTGATGATTTTCATGCTATGGGAAATTTAGTGGCATCACCACCTCTCATGATTAATGAAACAACTTTGACTCTTGAGCATGTTATGGAAAGACTAGATGCTATTGAAAAGAAAATGCTCATTGAAGATCATATGGAAATTATAGATAAAAAGATGCATAATTTTGCCACTAATATTGGGTCAAAAGCGGGAGATATTTTTAAGTTGCTAAAAGAGAAGGGTACCATAATCCATGAAAGAATAGAAGAAAGTCCGCCTCGGATTGATAAATTAGAAGAAATCTTTAGTAATCTAAGCACGGCTTTTGCTTCCGCTAAAACTATCGAGAAAACTCCTGCAAAGAGTGGTTGAGCTACCCAAGTAACCAGGAACAAGGGTGCAACTCCTAGTAATAGTAATAAAGGAGATCTTAAGATGATTAGTATTCACCTATATTTTGTTGAAGTGATAAGAGATCCTTTTTGCAAGAATGAAATATTTAAATTTACTCCTAGGAGTATTGCTATTGAAGGACTTTATGCTAAATCTTTGAAATTCTAAGTGTTTGATTGAAGAGTTGGATAAGGATGACAAAACTTAGATCCTTGCTTTATGCCTAGCTAAGGGTGTAAAAATATAGCGATTGTTGGGAGGCAACCCAATGAATAAAATTTATTTTTTCTTTTTACTTTCTATTTTTATGTGTTTGCACAATTATGCTGCTGGTATGATTGTGTTTTTTGTGTTTTAATTAGTGTTTGTCCCAAGTAAAGCCTATAGGATCTTCTTGGGTGATAGTTGTTTGATCTTGCTGAAAAACAGAAACTTATGCACTCACGAAAATAATATTCATAAATCACAAGTGCTTTTGCCCTGATTCCTTTTGTAGAATATTAATATACAAATTACCCTGGTCATCCTATTTTTTCAGAATTTTTGGAGTTATAGAAGTATTCGAAAAAGTCAGATTGCTACACACTGTTTTGTTATGACAAATTCTATTTTCTTTGCGTTGTGTGCTTATTTTGATGGCTCTATGGTTTTGTTTGATGAGTATTTGCCATATAAAAGTTGGAATACATTAGATATAATACAAAAACAAAATAAGAATTGGTTTGATACAATACTTATAGTAGTGGTTTGCTTTCTTATACTAACGGATCTCACGAAGGTTTTGTTGAGTTTTGTGTGATTGAAGTTTTCAAGTTTTGGGTTATCTTACGATGGATGAAGGGATAGAAGAGCCTAAGCTTGGGGATGCCCCGGCATCCCAAGCTATTATCCAAAAATGAGCAACCAACTAAGCTTGGGGATGCCCCCGAGTGGCATCCCCGCTTTCTTCCAACGACTATCGATATTTTACTCGAAGCTATATTTTTATTCGTCACATGATATGTGTTTTGCTTGGAGTGTCTTGTATGATATGAGTATTTGCTTGTTTTGTTTTGTGTTTTAAGTCATCAATCCTTGCTGGACACACCTATTTGAGAGAGCCAAAATTAAGTCATGACTTGTTATAATTGCTCTCTATGCTTCACTTAAATCTTTTATGAGCTATGGACTTGCTCTAGTGCTTCACTTATATCTTCTTGAGCATGGTGTGCTTTAGTATTTTTGAAGAAATGCTCTCTTGCTTCACTTATATTTATTTGAGAGTTAGTAATTTTTTCAAGAAATTCTCTCTTGCTTCACTTAAATTATTTTGAGAGAAAGAAAAAAAATTATGCTCTTGATCTTCACTTATATTTGTTTGAGCTTATGAAAAGCAACACATGAAAAATTAGTCCCAAAGTGGTAGATATCCAAGAAGGATATAATAAAAACTTTCATGAAGATCATTGGACAAAATAAACTTGGTTCTTAGTAATAGTTTTGAGATATGATGATGTGATATGTGAGTTGTGTTGATGAGTAATTATGATTTAGTAAGAATATTGGTGTTAAGGTTTGTGATTCCCTATGCAAGTACGAAAGTCAATAGTCATGCAATGAAATTATATCCTACTTATGGTCCATTATTCGGTGTTAATTATGCTTAATGCTTACTTATGATATTATTCATTTCTTGGTTGGTCGCTTCTCAATCTTTTGCTAGCCTTCATTTTGCACCAAGTATGATCTCTACTTGTGCGTCCAAAATCCTTTAAACCAGTTTTGCCACATGAGTCCACTATATCTACCTATATGCGGTATTCTTTTGGCGTTCTAAGCAAATTTTCATGTGCCATCTCTAATTTTCAAAATAAACTTCTCTTTTGTGTGTTTGTTTCGCTCGCGGAGCGGTGACGGGTGGCTAATATTTTGCATGCTGGATGTGTTATTCTCACGATGAGTGTTTATTCACTTGTCATTGCACGAGAGTAAGGAAAAGGTTTTAGGGATGCCCAGTCCTGAAATGCAAAAATGAATTTACTTTATGTTGTCAAATAATAAATTCCTTGGAAAGTGTTGGTATGGAGGGCAACCGTGGATACGGCTAGCCATGGAAAGTGAAAGTATGGTGGAAAAAGGAATAAACTTTATTTTCTGTTTGGGAACCGCCTATGGCATATCTAGCATGGAAAGTGTTGGGAACTCTAAGTCGTTTTCGTTGGTGGGATATCTACACCTCCCAAAATGTTTTATTCTCTAATTTTTCGCTTTGAGCTCTGGCACCTCTACAAATCCCTACTTCCCTCTGTGAAGGGCCTTTCTTTTACTTTATGCAATTTTTATTTTGAATTGGAGTCTCCATCTTCTCTTACAAAAGCACCAACTAGGAGGCAATATGATCGTACTTAAGTATTGGGTGTAGCTAATATTCGAGTGTGTTTCATGAATGGATCAATGGTTGAGCATGATGGGCTAGGGATAACTTATTTTAGCGTTGATATTTTGAAAGACATGGTTGCTTGTTGATATGCTTGAGTATCTAAATTATTATGTCAAAACTAGACTATTGCTTTGAATCACATAAAAGTCCCAATGTCCATGCTATAAAGAAAAGAATATGATATGACATGTTAGGCAGCATTCCACATAAAAAATTCTGTTTTTATCACTTACCTACTCGAGGACGAGTAGGAGTTATGCTTGGGGATGCTGATATGTCTCCAATGTATCTATAATTTTTGATTGTTCCATGCTGTTATATTATCAATCTTGGATGTTTTATAATCATTTTATAGTCATTTTATATCATTTTTTGGTACTAACCTATTGACATGGTGCCAAATGCCAGTTGTTGTTTTCTGCATGTTTTTTTACATCGCAGGAAATCAATATCAGACAGAGTCCAAATGCAGCGAAACTTCACGAAGATTTTTTTGGACCAGAAGGAACGTAATGGGCCCTAGCTGCGCCTGGAGGGTGTCCCGAGGAGGGCACAACCCACCAGGGCGCGCCAGGAGGCCCAGGCGTGCCTTGGTGCGTTGTGCCCACCTCGGGTGCCCCCGGACCGCCTCTTTGCTCTATAAATACCCCAATATTCCAAAAACCTGAGGGGAGTCGACGAAATATTCATCTAGCCACCGCAGAGTCCATAACCACCGAATCCAATCTAGGCACCATCTCGGATGGTTCACCACCTCCATTGGTGCCTCTCCGATGATGCGTGAGTAAATCTTTGTAGACCTTCGGGTCCGTAGTTAGTAGCTAGATGGCTTCCTCTCTCTCGCTAGATGCTCGATACAATGGTCTCTTGGAGATCCATATGATGTAACTCTTTTGCGGTGTGTTTGTTGGGATTTGATGAACTTCGAGTTTATGATCAGTTATATCTTTTTATATCCATGAAAGTTATTTGAGTTTCTTTGACCTCTTATATGCATGATTACTTATAGCCTCGTATTTCTTCTCCGATATTTGGGTTTTGTTTGGCCAACTTGATCTATTTATCTTGCAATGGGAAGAGGTGCTTTGTAGTGGGTTCGATCTTACGGTGCTTGATCCCGGTGACAGAAAGGGAACTGACACCTATGTATCGTTGCTACTAAGGATAAAACGATGGGGTCTATCTCTACATAGATAGATCTTGTCTACATCATGTCATCGTTCTTATTGAATTACTCCCTTTCTCCATGAACTTAATACACTAGATGCATGCTGGATAGCGGTCGATGTGTGGAATAACAGTAGTAGATGCAGGCAAGAGTCGGTCTACTAATGTTGGACGTGATGCCTATATAATGATCATTGCCTGGATATCGTCATAATTATTTGAAGTTCTATCAATTGCCCAACAGTAATTTGTTTACCCACCGTTTGCTATTTTTCTTGAGAGAAGCCACTAGTGAAATCTACGGCCCCCGGATCTTCTTTCTCATATTTGCCTTTGCGATCTACTTTTTCCTTGCATTTATTTTCAGATCCATTAAACTAAGAATACAAAAATACTTTGCTGCACTTTATTTTTTTTGTGATCTATTTAATCAATCTATTACAACTTTCTCGCTTCCGCACGCCGTTTCTGGCGCCGTTACCCGAAAGGGATTGACAACCCCTTTAACACGTCTGGTTGTGAGGTCTTGTTATTTGTGTGCAGGGGCTGTTTATGTTGTGTTGCTTGGTTCTCCTACTGGTTCGATAACCTTGGTTTCATATCTGAGGGAAATACCTACTGTCGTTGTGCTGCATCATCCCTTCCTCTTTAGGGAAATACCGACATAGCTTGAAGCAACATCACCGGATGATTGTCATTGGAGGCCTGAGGATTTCTATTGGCTTTAACTGGACATATGCTGAGTGGCAGCATTCTGACCCAGAGGGTCCGTGCTGAGCCGCCCGGTTACATACCCCGCCATAATCGTGCTTCAAGCCCCCGCTTCCACCCTCATCACTGGGACCTCGTGCTGAGCCACCCCAATCAGCCTCGTTCTAAGCCATTGTGTTTCCACTTGCCGTGGTTGAAGCCCTTTTGCAAGGGTAGTGGAGAGTGGCTAAATTGCAATTGCAAGTACTGAAAGTTGTTCATGGAATGGATCAATTATCGCCCGGACAAATCAGGTGAATTCTGTCCAGTTAATTTCTATTGATATGTTTTTATTCTTTTAAGAACGAGTACTCGAGCTTGTAATATTTTTTGATGCAGGACAATCATTCACTGCAAGAGCGATGGTCGTATCATGGATATGTAGCTCACGCTGACATTGTCAGGCGCTCGCATCTGACCATGCCATGATGCTCGACGAATATATGTGCGAACCGCCATTTTTACAGCCCAATTTACATCAATATGACGTGGTTGATTCGCCCGTCCACGCAGCTTACCGCGCCTGCAATTGCCTTGCCCATCCACATTGGCTTACAACGCCGCGGCTGGCTCGTCTATCTGCTCCCGTGGCCGACTCGGCCATGATTGATTTTGGCTTCACTGTGGTGATCATCCACTCCGCGGTGGATAAATTCTGGCCTAACATATCAGGTGAAATCCATCCAGTATATTTTTATATTACATATTGATTTCTTTATAAGAGCAATTACTCTGGCTTGCGAGTTCTCCAATGCAGGAAAAGTTGTCTACTGCAAAAGGGACTATTATATCACTGAGCTGTTGAATGACTCATACCTGTTTATATCACGGTCAAATATGGAGAATCTCAAGACAACTCCTTGAGTCATCTTAAGACTCGGGGGCTACAATGACATGACTCAGCAAATCTTGCCAGTTCCAGCAAATTCAAGAAGCCCAGGTCATTGGAGGGAAGAAAACCTGGTCCCGGAGGCTGCTACCATATTGATGAAAATTTAAAGGCCGTCAGAAAATTTCTGGCTTAAAATGAAGAGTTCCGGTTTCAAATCCGGCTCAAGGGAAATCTGTTTCTCACAAAGCTTTGAAGCTTTCATTATCCGGTTTAAGATTCCAGTTCAAAAAGAATCCATCTCCCGCAAGTTTGAGTTCTTAGGAAAAATTAAAGGTTGCCAAAGAGAACTTGCTGCCATGATGTGCGGTTCCAACATAGGTATCCTGCCTTATTGGCTTATCATATTATTGATCACTTGGGGACTTCCTGCTCACTGAGCATAGCTATGACTACCCTTTGATCCGGCTTATACGCCTTGTTACAAATAACATGGGGGCTTCCTGCTCACTGTGCATAGCTATGACTACCCTTTGATCCAGCTTGTACGCCTTGATTGCAAATAAACTTGGGGGTTTTCTGCCCAAGTTGAATTGTTACCAAAGAGAACTTGCTATAATGTGCAATTCAAACATAGATAACCTGCCTTGATGGCTTGTTAAAGGTCACTTGGGGGCTTCCTGTTTAATGAACATAGCTATATTCACCTTTTTTGATCGGCTTGGACGCCATGTATATTCACCAAAAATCCGGGTTATCCTGCCTTTGTATGTCTGCCACTCCGCCCAGGTAATCCTGGAATGACTCACCATACTCTTGACAGTCAATCTTATAAAGACCCTGAACTTGTCAAAGTTAAAACGGCGATTGGTCATGTGAGGCCCAGCTTACAGGTTTGAATAAAGGACTAACTTAGTGGCTGTGTGGCCCCTGAATAACACTTGACATTGAGGCTTGGCAGCCTATGAATGCCTTGGTTTTTTCTGATTTATATTGACTTTGAACATTGTTTGGGTTCATCCTTTGTGCCATATTGATATATGGTTGAATGTTGGTTACGACCATGTCGCCTTGACCTTTATGATTCATATTTGAGTCTATCCGGAATTTTGCTAACCCAACTTAGCTTTGGACGTTAAAGTTGCCAGTGTGTGATGATTATGCACTTGGAGTTCTGCACTCTAGGTTTTAGGATGTTACCCTTTGCTGCGTCTTGCATTGTAAGCCGGAGGTATGAATAAATTGAACAAAGCACTGTGCTCTAAATTTTTGGGTTGTTACCCTTACTGCATATGGCGCTGTAAGCCGGCAGTATGAACCAATTTCACAGGCCATGTAGCCTTGATTATATGACTCTTCATTGAGCATCTTTGGGTTTGATAACCCGCCCTGATAAGCAGACTTTAAGTCGCCACGATATATTGCCTTGATCAATCAAAATGATGATATTTCATGACTCCGGGTTGATACTGGCCCTGGAATATAATTATCACGGCATCACCATGGTATTAATCTACAGGTATGTCTTTCAATAAGGATATAAATATTTTGGGTTTGGTAAACCGCCCTGGCTCTGGACTTGAAGTCGCTAGTAGAATTTGGATTGCACAATTGGGATTATGCGGTTATGAATATTTGGGTTGTCACCCTCACTGGATGTGGCGATGTAAGCCGGCAATTTGGGCCAATTTTCCAGGTATATTTTAAAATTGTTGGATGAATATGCGAGGTTTGATAACCCGCCCTGCCTTTGGACGTTAAGTCGCCAGTATATTTTGGATTGCGCCATAGGAATCATGCGCTTATAAATCATTGGATTATTGCCCTCATTGGATATGGCGATGAAAGCCGGCAATATGAGCCAATTCTACGGGTATGTTTTCCTGGTTATATAAATATGCGAGGTTTGATAACCCACCCTGGTTTTTGACTTTAAGTCGCCAGTATGTTTAGGCTTGGATGGCCTTAATTCTAGTCTTTTCCATAATTGCATAAGACTGTATTATGCTTGGATTGTTGCCCACCCTGGCTTTTGACGTTAAGTCGCCAGGGCATATGTTGTTTAAACTTTGTATAGGACATGTAGAGCTTTACACATAAGAATACTGCTATTGCTCATATGAATCATTGCGTTTAAACCCATCATCTAGCCATCTAAAGATATTGCCGGGTTATCCAGCTCCGGGTTATATTGTTCAATATTAAATTTATTGAGGCTATGAGCCGCCAAAGTGATCTTTTCAAAAACTGGACATGACTATGAGCCGCCATGGATGGGGTTATCAATTCCTGGTTTTTTTGCAAAGGTTATAAGCCTTCGGGTTGCATCCCAGAGGACAATGGATGTGCATTAAGTCACTATTGGCCAAGAGCTGCTGGATTATATTATTTCAATCTTTAATAGCCAACTCGGCTGGATTTTCATTATGATATTGAATGATTGAGGCCTTCAAAGTCGCTTTAGTGCAATGGCTATTATTCCTTTATCAATGGATATGATTTATTCTACAATGGAAGGAATAGTCCCGAGTCGTTGCAGGCTTACGACCCGGCACTTGGAGGCTACATTATTCAAATCATGATTATATCAAATATGGAAGTCCCATGTCGCTGCAAGCATGCACCATGACACTTGGGGGCTAATGCAAGGTCATTTTTAACTTGTCTTATTGAAGACCTGACCCATCACATTGTGATGAGTTGGCCCTTGGGGGCTAATTGCTCCTGTCAAAGATCTACCAAAGTCCCTGCTCATTATTGCATAATGACCCAACACTTGGGGGCTACACATGTGAAGTACAAAAAATTCAGTTTATGACTGGTGGCTTAGATGAACAACCTGGATATCTCCAAAGTTGCAGCATTAACATTAAAGCAAGTCTTAAGTTGTTACTACGCTCCCTTATTAAGACTTGGGGGCTACAGGTGATATGCATATAAGGGAGGTACACTTTCAAGCTTGGTGTTAGCAACAGTTATGACCCTGTGCCATCAATATTTACAAGCCGACAGTTTTTGGCAATTATAACTCGGCAAGCTCTACATCTTTAAACCGGCAGAAATCAGATGAGTATTTCAAGACCAATATTTTTGTCAAGCTAGAGCATTGGAAGCTGAGTCAAATGGATTATGCTTTATAATATTTTTCTGCAAGAAGCCAATGTCAACAAATTGACTATGAAGTTGGTCTATTGACTCGGAATTTTCAGAAGAAGTGCCCGGATTTGTTGCATTAGCAAAGTTTGAACATATCTGATAAAGGAGATTTGCTATAAGATAATGGACACGTATCAAGAAGCAAATGACAAGGACTTAAGGATGATCAGGTACCGGTTCAGAAAAAGTTTTAACCCGGAGCACAACCTGTCAAATTTGTACTGGTGTTTATTTCACAGGATCAGTTTAACATGGATAAACCAAATTAAATTGGGGGCTAATGTCGGGGATATACCCCGTGGTGTGACCCGGCCTGATGTATGACCCGCCCGGAGCTTGGCGACTCATGGGTGACCCACCTGGGGCTTGGCGACTTACTGGTCGTGGCGACTCACTGATGACCCCGACGGCGGGTCAGATGGATGACAAGGCCCAAGGCCTAGAAGGCCGGCTTATGTTATGGTGGGCCGGCTTAAGAGGAAAGGCATGAGGGATATTTCCCTTACAAGGAATCAAGACCCAGACTTGTATCCGGCTTGTATTAGAAGATAGACTAGTCCTAATCCTACTGGGACTCCACTTGTAACCCGCCCCTCCAACCTATATAAGGAGGGGCAGGGCACCCCAAGAAGGGGCGAAATAATCTCGAGGGCTAGATACAACTAGAGGAGAGCCGGCTTATACCGCAACTCCCTCATGAGCATAATGAATAAGACCTAGCCACAAACGGCATATAGGATTATTACCGGATGATGTTTCCCGGGGCCCGAAGCTGTCTAAATCTTGTCTCGTGTGCTAATCCGCTTCGACGATCTACACACATCTCTCGTCCCGATCAACCCCTCTCAAGCTACTACCTAGTTGCGTTGGCCTCACGACAAGTCCTCACACTAGGACATATGCCGTGACAAATCCACGACACATGGTATATGCTATGCAATGATATTGGATCTTGGAATTGTTTGAAATTGGAGTTCCACCAAAAACTTTATCCTATGCATCTAGTTCATCGTGATCGGAATTATATATACGAAAAAGGGTTTCCTCCGGCTTTGTATTATAAAGCAACCAGCCGATACAACCAATGATAGGTGCTGGGGCGGAAGAAGCACAGACATGCCCAAAAGAACCGAAAGAGAAAGAAGAAAAGAAAAAGTGCCGACAACAACGGATCGACAGAAAAACAAAGAAGCCTCGCGACCACTTCGCCCACCGGAAATCTCCCAATGAGCTCTAGACTCCAAAGCGCCGGTACCAATCAACACCTCCAAGAAGGGACGCGACGATGACGACGCTGCTGCCAAGGGTTTCCCCTGGTACGTGGCGAGGAGAGAGGAAGGGTAGCCCCTGACGCCCTCCACGAAGGTCCGGTGGCACCCTCAGGCGCCACCACATCGGTGTCGGACAAGCCGACCTGGATTTCTCCCGATCCCAACCTTCACCTCGGGCGCTCCGGAGCTCGCCGCCAAACCGACCACCACCCTGCACCAACATGATCTTGAAACTTCCACACCGTCTCACCACGGCACCACAAAGAGTGGTCTGCACACCGAAGACGAGGAGCCGAGACTAGAGGCAGCAACACTGTCAGCACACGGGAGGGCTCAACCTCCACCGTCAATGATGGTAGCCGACCAGACGCAATAGCAGGAGCACACCAGGCCCGTGGGCCCATAGGCTCGTAAATCTCCCGCCTTCGCGCTACAACAGGCACGCCGTCGGCATCGCTGCCCCTGATCCGAGCTGCTCCTCCTCCCCACCGTGTAGAAGGCAACACAACTGCGCTGGGGGCCAGCCTGCTAGGACCCAAATGGGGCCCGCAGGGCCCAGATCTGAGCCGAGGGCGCGCCGCCGACCACTCCGCGCCACCAAGCTGCCCCACTGCCAAGGAGCCATGCCACCACCTCGCCCGCCGCCGGCCACCGCCGCTGGGTCGCCGGACCGCAGCCAAACCGAGGAGCACCGCTGCCGTCCCCTACCCCGGGAAGAGGAAATGAGCGCGCGGGGACAAGAGGTCCCGCCGCCATCGGCACCGCCCGGACCAGCGCCGGGGGCGACCGCCGGCAGCGACAGGGGAGGTAAGAGGAGTGGGCTGCCGAGCGGAAAAGGAGGCGCGCCGCCCCGGCCACCTCCTGGGGAGGCGGCGCAAGGGGCGGATCCGGGAGGAGGATGGAGGGGTGGGGCCGGGCCCCGGCGACCGACGGACGGTGGCAGCGCGGAGGCGGAGGACGGTCGGCGGCGGCGGGAGGTGGGGAGAAGGAACCCTAGCGGCGCGGGGGCTGGGTCGGGAGCGGGCCTGTTTCCCCCTTCTATCGGAATTATATATATAATTTTTGGCCTCGTGAAGGAGAAAGTATCGCTCTAGCTTGGGGGAGGCTTAAGTCAATGTTATATTCATGCCCCAATCATGAGCTCTCAAAAGAAATTATTATCCAGAACTTCTATGCTCGGCTTTCTCATAATGATCAAACCATGCTCGATACTTCTTGTGCTGGTTTTTTTATGAAGAAGACTATTGAATTCTAGTGGGATCGTTTGGAAAGAATTAAATGCAACCCTGAAGATTGGGAACTCGACGAAGGTAAAGAGTCAGGTATTAAGCTTAAGTATGATTGTGTTAAAACTTTTATGAATGCCGATGCTTTTCAAAAGTTTAGCAATAAATATGGACTTGACTCTGAGATAGTAGCTTCATTTTGTGAATCATTTGCTACTCATGTTGATCTCCCTAAAGAGAAGTGGTTTAAATATCACCCACCTATTAAAGAAGAAATCAAAGAACCGATACCAGTTAAACAAGAAACTATACTTTACAATGTTGATCCAGTTGTTCCTTCTACTTATATTGAGAAACCACCTTTCCCTGTTAGGATAAAAGAACATGCTAAAGTTTCAACTGTGGTCAACAAGAGTTACATTAGAACACCTAAACCTGATGAACAAATTAAAGTGAAACCTAATATTGCTATGGTTAAAGATCTCTTGGAAGAAAATGTAGATGGGCATGTTATTTACTTCTGTAAAGAAGCTGCTAGAATTGCCAGACCTGTAAAAAGGATAAACATAGACTGTTGTTGGCATGCCCGTTGTCTCAGTTAAAATAGGAGATCGCTGTTATCATGGTTTATGTGACATAGGTGCTAGTGTGAGTGCTATTCCTTATTCCTTATATCAAGAAATTATGAATGACATAGCACCCGCAAAGATAGAAGACATAGATGTTACTATTAAACTTGCTAATAGAGACACTATATCACCAATTGGGATTGTTAGAGATGTTGAAGTCTTGTGTGGGAAAATAAAATACCCTACTGATTTTCTT
This sequence comes from Triticum aestivum, assembly GCF_018294505.1. Taxonomy (NCBI): domain Eukaryota; kingdom Viridiplantae; phylum Streptophyta; class Magnoliopsida; order Poales; family Poaceae; genus Triticum; species Triticum aestivum. Next base: position 405,373,291 of record NC_057811.1, on the reverse strand, counting down.
GTTCTTGGTTCCCCACAAGATGATTTTTGCCCCATAATCTTTGGTAGACCATTCTTCAACACCGTTAATGCTAGAATAGACTGTGAGAAACAAACTTTCGGTGTTAGTTTTGGTGATGAGTCTCATGAGTTTAATTTTTCCAAGCTTAGTAGAAAGCTTCATGAAAAAGAATTGCCTAGTAAAGATGAATTAATTGGTCTTGCTTCTATTGTTGTGCCTCCTACTGATCCACTAGAACAATATTTGTTAGACCATGAAAATGATTTACATATGCATGAAAGAAATGAAATAGATAAGATTTTCTTTGAACAACGTCCTCTGCTTAAACACAACTTGCCTATTGAAACTCTAGGAGGTTCTCCTCCACCTAAAGGTGATCCTGTGTTTGAATTAAAACAATTGCCAGACACTTTGAAATATGCTTATCTTGATGAAAAGAAGACATATCATGTTATTATTAGTGCTAACCTTTCAGAACATGAAGAAGAAAGATTATTGAAAGTTCTAAGGAAGCACCGAGCTGCTATTGGATATACTCTTGATGATTTAAAGGGCATTAGTCCCACTCTATGTTAGCACAAAATTAATATGGAACCTGATGCTAAACCCGTTGTTGATCACCAAGGTGGGTTAAATCCGAAGATGAAATAAGTGGTAAGAACGGAAATATTAAAACTTCTGGAAGCAGGTATAATTTATCTTATAGCTGATAGTAGATGGGTAAGTCATGTTCATTGTGTCCCTAAGAAAGGAGGTATAATTGTTGTTCCTAATGATAAGAATGAACTTATTCCACAAAGATTTGTTACAGGCTATAGAATGGTAATTGATTTTAGAAAATTAAACAAAGCAACTAGAAAAGATGATTACCCTCTGCCTTTTATTGATCAAATGCTTGAAAGATTATCTAAGCACACACATTTTTGCTTCCTTCATGGATATTCTGGTTTTTCACAAATACCTGTTTCTGCAACCTGATCAAGAAAAGACTACTTTTACTTGTCCCTTTGGAACCTATGCTTATAAACGTATGCCTTTCAGTTTATGTAATGCACCTGCTACCTTTCAAAGATGTATGACTGCTATATTCTCTGACTTTTGTGAAAAGATTGTTGAGGTTTTCATGGATGACTTCTCTGTTTATGGGAAGTCTTTTGATGATTCACTACAAAAAGAACACTTCCGTGATGATACGTGTTTGTCACAGTAGGTCATGTTTTCTGTCATGCATGTACATGCATGACGATTTTATACAGAATCAAGATAGTCATACCTGTGCTGTCGTAGAAGTGTTCCATGACATTATGAAAGTGCGTTATATCGACTAGAGGGGGGGTGAATAGGCGATTTTTATGAATTCTTCACTGAGGAATTTGCGGGTGAGGAAATTCCTTAGCGAAGAACTACTTGCAGCGGAATAAGTACTCAAGAGTAAGCATAGCAGAACATAGGCATGGTCATCATGATGAAATGAAGACAAACATAGAGTACAGAAAGCGTAAACACAGGATAGCACAGGATGAAGACAAACGGACTGAAGAAATTGAACTGAGGAAATTGAGAAAGTCTTCAGTCAAAGTCTTCAAACACAGATATGAACAAGTGCACAACACAGCTATGAGGAAATGAAAGAGTTGAGGAAATAGAACCAGTTGGCTTGGTGAAGACAATGATTTGGTAGACCAGTTCCAACTACTGTCTCAGTTGTACGTCTGGTTGGAGCGGCTAGGTATTTAAACCTGAGGACACCCAGTCCCGGAAACACAGTCCTCACCGTATTCTCCTTGAGCTAAGGTCACACACACCTCGCCCAATCACTCGTGGTAAGTCTTCAGGTGACTTCCAAACCTTCACAAACTCGGTCACTCGGCGATCCACAATTTCCTCTTGGATGCTCTAGACCATGACGCCTAACCGTCTGGAAGAAGCACAGTCTTCAAAGGTAACAAGCGTCGGATCCACGCAGGATCAATCTCTTCAGTGATGCTCAATCACTTGGGTTTGTAGGTGTTTGGGTTTGGGTTTTCCTCACTTGATGATTTTCGCTCAAAGTCCTCGGAGGATGGGATGCTCTCAAATGACAAGTGTCAGTTTCTCTCGGAGCAGCCAACCAGCTAGTGGTTGTAGGGGGCGGCTATTTATAGCCTAGGGAGCAGCCCGCATGATAAGACATAAATGCCCTTCAATGATATGACCGTTAGGTGGGTAGATATTTTGGGACAGCTGGCGCATAGCACAGCAACGGTCGGAAATTTGAGTATCAAATTCCTCAGGGCTATCATGTTCCTCACTGTGTAGGCAATCCGCACTGGCGAATTCCTAACTCCTCAGTCAGAACAAATTCCTCAGAGACCAGAAGAACTTCGTCTCTGTCACTGAAGAATATGACTGAACTGTATGAGATTTCCAATGGCTTCACTCGAAGGGATTGGTAGGTGTAGGATTTTGAGTTGAGCATCACATGGAAATTTTTCCTTAGTATTTCCTCGACCCCCTTTAACAGTACGGTGTTTCCTATGACTCAAGAAAGAGAAAATGAAACTACGAAAACAAAAGTCTTCACGCTTCATGTTCCTCAAATGAATACCAAGTCTTCAAGGTCACACCAATTTCTTCACTTTCAAAGTCTTCAGAAAGTCTTCAGAAATCCAAAGTCTTCAGTCGAAGAACTTCATTTTTAGGGGTCGACTTTCTCTGTAAATATCAAACTCCTCATAGACTTATAGACCTGTGTACACTCATAAACACATTAGTCCCTTAACCTATAAGTCTTCAATACACCAAAATCACTAAGGGGCACTAGATGCACTTACAATCTCCCCCTTTTTGGTGATTGATGACAATATAGGTTAAGTTTTCAACGGGGATAAACATATGAAGTGTAAATACTGATATTGAGGAATTTGATTGCAAGATATAGAAGAACTCCCCCTGAAGATGTGCATAGTGAGGAATTTGCTTTTGAAGCAATGCACACTTGAAGAGTTAAATCATGGAGATCTCCCCCTATATCTTGTAATTCATACACGCATTTGACATAATATATGAAGAATTTGAAATGCATGATGAAATATGGTGACTGATGTAATTCAGCATGCGTGCAATAACATTAACGAGGAATAAGCATGCAGAAGAAACAACAAAAGTATCAGGCCACCATAGAGTTTAAGTTTACAACTCGATCCAACAAAGTCATCAGAAGAACGAGAGTTGTAACTTAGAAAAAAACGCCCATATAAGATAGACCCGCTTGAAGACTAACTCAAATTTCTCCCCCTTTGTCATCGAATGACCAAAAGGTTCGAAAATGAGGACTAACGCCCCTGAAGAATATCAAGTTGATGAAGGAGCGTCAGCGTTGTTGGGGTCGTTTGTTGTAGTAGGGCCTGCCGCAGTGTCGTCCAAGTCTTCATGTTCATCAGTGTCACGTGATGAAGAATAGGAGCTGGCCACCAAGGAAGGAACCTTGACCTTCTTGTACTTCTTCGGAGGAGGTGCAGCCCAGTCAAAATCTTCCTTGAGACCCATTTTCTTCAGATCTTCTTCACCATATATGTGCGACAGAACAGCCCAGGTGCGGTTGAAGACTTCATGGAGGTAGTAATGGTTTTTCTTCAACTGCATTATGTGTATTAGTCATGTTGTGAAGAATTGAACTAAACTGACGGCGTACCCATTTATGGTTTTGATCCACCTTCTGGTGAAGACTTAGCATAAGTTCACGGTCAGTCATCACACGAGGAGCAGTAGCTTGAGGATTTGGCTTGGAGGCATGGGCAGCAGAATATGAGGGCAGAGTCATCATTGGTGGAATAAGATGCAGCCTTGCGAAATTGATCATCCAATGGACGAATGCCTTCATCTATAACAGCTGGTGCCTTGCCCTTTTCGTCAGCTGAGGAATAGGTCCGCTTGAGGACTTTACTCGGGGGCAAGTAGCTGAGGTGATTCTAAAAATCAGCTTTGTAGTTGAGTGAAGACCTTGTTCTGATGAAATCTCACAATCCACGGTGCATAAGGCTTCAGCTCAAACGGTGAAAGTGCAACATTTGCCAGAGTCCTCATGAAGAAATCGTGATAATTGACAGGAACGCCATGAATGATATTGAAAAGCAGATTCTTCATGATCCAACGACTTCTTCTTCATTGAGTCGTGGCCCTTGATAGGACTCAATGTCTTCGTCAGAATGCGATAGACAGTCCGAGGCACATATAACAATTCCTTCACAAGGAATTTTGTTCTTGGGGCCTGAACCTGGCTTCAAAGGCTTCATCAGCACTTGCATATAGTGATCGTAAGCTCAGGTTCATTGTAGACGCAACAAGCACGCTTCAAGGGGCGGACTGAGTGGCAAGCACGAAGCAATTCAGTAGCTGGTGCCTTGTAGTGAGTGTTTTCAGACATCCAGTCCAGCACCCATGAATTCACATCTTCAGAATTTCCGGTGATGTGCAGAGTTGCATAAAATTGAAGAATGAGCTCTTCGTTCCAATACATATGTCAGTGCAGAAATTTAACAGTCCAGCGTCGTGAAGAACACTGAGGACTGGCCGAAGCACGGCAGAGATTCCATATCCACGTGAGGAATGTGCTCATGATCGAAGACTTTGTCTTTGTTGAACAGCACTGAGGAATAAAAATTTGCCTGGCTGGCAGTCCAGAAACGCCTCTTCCTAATGCGAGCAGAGTCATAGGGGTTGTAATCAGTGAAGAATACGTGCTCGCCGAAGAAATCATCAGCCTTGAATTTTTGCTTCCTTGAGAATGGATCCTTTGGCTTGGGCAGAGGAGTGTCAGTGAGTTGCATCACAACCTCAGGAATCGCAATCTCAGGTTCTTCAGGCTGAGGAATTTCTGGTTCCTCTTCAGTGGCAGCCTGGTTCTTCAATTCTTCATTTTCATTTTCTTCAGCACTAGCGGCTGGAATGTCTTCATGAGCTTCATCAGATCCCATTTGAACTGTAGTTGCTGGGGACTGAGGAATTTGCTGCAGTGGAGTGAAGTGTGGAGAATTGGGGTGCTGACTTTCCCAAAAGTCATCATTCATCACTGGTGTGGTACAACCAATGTCCACATCTTCATCTTCAATTTCTTCAACGCGAGTCTCTTCAGCAGTGAACTGAGGCATAGGCGAGGAAACAACTGGTGTTGAAGGGATTTCATCCACTTCAATTTCTTCATCCATCACCTCTAACATAGCAGCAGAAGGAGTTTCTTCATCAGATCTGCTAGGGATCACATATTCTTCATCAAAAGGAATGATTTCCTTTGATGGCATGGAGGAAACTGGAACAACATCAATTGGATTTGCAAACGAGCTGGTCAATTTCTTCATCTTCTTCGGTGCTGAAGAATTTGAAGGAGTTGATGCTTTCCTTTTCTTCACAGCTACACGCTCTGTAGCCTTGGTCTTCTTCACATCTGATGCAGATGGAAGGATTGGAGTTGGAATAGGTGCAGGAGGAGCAGAGGAATTTGGTTCAGTTTCTTCAGGCAGAACTGATGCAGTTGCCCTGACCTCTTCATGTTCTTCAGGCGCACCACTAGTGGGAGCCCTGGCAATTTCATCAGCGGCTGGAATGCAGTCATCAGCCCTGGAACTCACATTGTCTTCAGCAGCCTGATTGTCATCAGCGGTGCTGGCATGTTCTTCAGTTTGCTGAGTAGATGCTTCAGGCGGAGTGACTTCAATATGCACAGGGCATCGGCACTTGAAGTGAGTGTCTTCGTCAGATTGACGAACCTGACCTTGGCTCCTTTCCAATCAGCATAGTAAGCGTTGAAATCATCGCTGAGGACTTTGATTTCAGACTGGATCTTTACAAGTTCATCAGTTTTCATAGAGACAATGTTCTTCTTTCGGAACTTCTCCTTCCTGTACTGTGCTTTCTTGAGCTGCCTGGCCTTCTCATATTTCCATTTTTCTTCACTGATGAAATGGGTTAGCATGTGACTTTGGCCAGGTGTCAACTTGAAATCAGGCATAGGAGTGTTTGGGTCCTTGTGCCAGAGATCAATATAGTCAAGGATCAACTTTGGATCCAAAAGCAGTGGCACATCTGTGCCCTTGGCTCTAGCGGCCCTGACTTGCCTATCTCTGATGATCTCAACAAGTTCTTCATCATCAGCTTCGTCTTCTTCAGACGGCACTTGGAAGGCGACCTGCTTCTTCTGAGGACTTGGGCGAGAGCCTCATCCAGCAGTGGTCTTTGTCTTCAGCAGAGAGGGTCCTGTTGAAGATTTGGTGCAGCTGAGGAACTAGCTGAAGCTCCTGAGGCAATAGAGATGCCTGTAGTTCCTTTGGCACGTGGCAAGATGCACAGGTGCTGAGGATTTTGTCGGAGAAGCTGAGGACCTTGGAGGAGCAGGAGCGGCTGAGGAATTGGCCGTGAGGGCTTAGCTGAGGAAATTGGCCGTGAGGGCATTGAAGATGAGGCACTTGGCTTGTGCGCAGGCTTCTTTGCCATGGATTTCTTCGGCCTTACAGAGGCCTCAACAGCAGCAGCAGTGGAGTCTTCGTTGAATTTCTTCACTGCATCTTTAGCCTGTTTGGCCAGCTTGGCCTGGCGCTTGGCCCATTCTTCAGGAAATTCCTCACCACGCTTGATGCTAGTGGGATCTGCTTCTTGGCCAGGTGCCAATGGAGGTCTTGAGCATGGAGGAGTAACAGCGAATTTCTTCATGTATTTGGAGTCACATACCTGTACTCCCTCCACTCTTTTGCCCATCTCCTCTCTATCCTCTGAATGCGCACCTTGCGCTGATTTTTATCTTCCTCAGGGGGTGTGCAGTACCCAGCATAAATGTCCTCAGGGATTTC
>NC_057811.1:404746386-404766002 GCF_018294505.1 Triticum aestivum | reverse complement strand
GGGCGTCGCCGGTGGCTCGGGGCCCGGTCGCGCGCGGGCGGGCCGGCCTCGGGCCCGGCGGCGTTGTCGTGGAATTGTCACGGCAGACGTCCTCGAGCTAGGACTTAGTCGTGGAGCCATCGCAGCTAGGAAGCTTAAAGGGGTTAAGCAGGATAAGGAATACGAGGGTTTATACTGGTTCGGCCCCTTACGGTGAAGGTAAAAGCCTACGTCCAGTTGAGGTGGTATTGATTAGGGTTACGATCACCAGGGAGCTAAATCGCTATGCCCGGCTCTCAATGAGATTGTTCTTGTCCCTAAACCGCTGCCGGGTCGTCCCTTTATATAGGGAGGCTGACGCCCAGCAGCTCTCAGAGTCCCGGCTGGCTCATAAGAGTGTCCGGTTCGGACTCTCAACTATACTTGCCTTACACTACAAGTTCTACCATAGTAATGATTGCAACTACGGGCCTTAAGCCAGATCCGGGTCTTAAGCCCATCTCTGGCCCATCGTCTTCAAGCTTGGCTCCGGGCTTCTGGCAACGACCATATGAGTAACCCGGCCCCTCCTGGCGGGTGACTCTAAGTTCTATATCCTCAACATTAGGCCCCAGATTGATTTGAGCCGGCTCATGTCAATCTTCTATTCCTTCGACAGAAAAACCTCCGGCTTACAATTGTGTGAAGGCCATAACCCGGCGTGACGTCATCCTCTGGTCTCCGGATAATCCGCCGTGGCGTCATCTTCCATTAAGCCCGTTGTTTACTCCGCCAGATCTGCAACGGATCTTTCCTTTTGTTGTCCTCCCGAAAATCGAGGCGTTGCGTGGGGAGATAACCACGCCACGGTCTCCTTGATTCTTGCGCCCGCTTTACGAGCTCGCCTTATAAATAGGCCGGCCCGACGGGCCTTTCTCACTCTCCTTCCTCTGTCGTCTCCTTCCTCTCACTGCCCCGTGCTGCTCGAGCTCCGCCGCCGTCGCCGCCGCGGGTCTTCTCGTCATCACCAGCTCAGGCCGCTGCATCACCCTGATCGGACCAGAGAAACGCGACAACCTCCGCAGCTCTCCAGCTCCTGTAAGTCCTGCTTGTCCTGTAGGATGGATCTGCCGTAGGGTTCGTCCGCGTTCTTCGTGTTCATCGCCATTGCCACAAACTCTGGTAGTTTTCTTTCTTACTGCCCCTTTTGATCTTAGATCTGCATAGAACTAGTGCGGCGGTTGTTTGGTACTTATTTCAAATGCCAGTAGGTCTCTTTCCACTGCATAACAGCTTCGTTCGAGCTCAAGAACATCCGCTCGTCTGTTTCTAGGTCTAGAAACTTTTTATTTTATCCGACCATTTTGATCCAAAAGTTTTACTGCGATGTGTGAAACCTGTTTTACCACACTTAGTAAAAAACTAGAATCATTGAATCTTGGCGGTTTACAGTTCCGGTTTAAAGAAACCACGCTCCATAGAACCTTCCGGCTTACAGAAAACCACGCGCCATAAAATTTCCGGCTTAGCTGTGATAAGGCCTGTAAACAATCAAATTACTCTCAATCCCTCGGTGGTTTAAATAGCCTGATGCACTTAGGTGTATACCATTAGTCCCCTTCATAAGCCGCCACCTTAACTTTGAACTGTAGATCTCCTCCGGCTCATAATTAACCCGGACATTTTTCCTTTTATCATAGACTGCCGACTTTCACCATGCCTCCCAAAGCTCCCGAGGCGTCCATCACTTGCAACTGGATGAGGTCCAATGTCACCAGTGAGACACTAGCAGATTTTGTTAAGTCCGGATATCTGCCCAAGAAGGATGTCATGTCCTACCGTGCCCCTGACCCGTCAGAAGAGAGACCACAGCCAAAGGACGGGGAGGTAGTGATTTTTGCGGATCACATGAGCCGGGGCTTCGCACCGCCCGGCTCAAAGTTTTTTAGGGACGTGCTAAACTTCTTCGACTTGCGGCCTCAAGATATAGGACCCAACTCAGTGTCCAACATCTGCAATTTCCAAGTCTTCTGCGAGGTTTACCTTGGAGAAAAACCTAGTCTGCTGCTCTTTTGAGAGCTTTTTTACTTGAACCGTCAGAATGAGTGCGCCAATGGGCCAAGTCTGGAGTTAGGTGGCATCTCCATCCAGCGGCGTAGCGACTGCCTTTTCCCTTACGCAGAGCCGCCCAGCCACCCCAAGGACTGGAATCTGACGTGGTTCTACTGCCAAGACACGTCGCCGGCTGACGAGAGTCCGCTGCCCGGCTTTCGCCCATCACGTCTGGAGCCGAATCACCCACTGTCGGACAAGCTGACTCGAGCGGAGCGCCAGCCTCTGCTCCCCACTATCAACAAGAACAAGGCTCTCCTGGGCAATGGTCTGAACGGAATCGACCTGGTCCGGGTCTGGATCTCATGGCGGGTGATCCCATTGAGCCGCCGCCCTGGCTTAATGTGTGAGTACACGGGCCGAAAAGATGACCCTCAGAGACACAGCCGCAACGATCTTCCTGAAGACGTTGCAGAAGAAATGACCAAGGCTCTTTTAAACGAGAGCCTGGCAGACTGCGGAAGGACCGGGCTAGCCCCCTTCTGCAAGACCAACCCAGCCCCAGCGGTAAGCCGTTGATCTGAACATTTTATCTGTACATGACTTTCATCTGAATTGTTTTAAGAAAACCTCATTGCATTTTTCAGGCTGATGATAAGTTCTGGCGGGTCAAATACGACCATGAGGCGGCCAAGAAGGCCAGGAAGGCGAAGAAAGCCGCCAAGAAAGCCGCCCCTCGCAAGAAAGGAAGCAGGCCTACTGCTTCAGAGCTGATGCAATTAAGCGACAGCTCCGAGTCAGAGGTAAATCCTGAGCTTTTAAATCCTTGCTGTATTTATTGTTTGTTGCTGTCCGCCTTATCAATACTTGCTCATTGACAGGATGACACCAGCGCAAGTAACCCGGTGATTGAAGAGGTAATGTCACTTTCCTCCGGCTCGGAGCCCTTGCCAAAGCTGAAAGTCCGAAGGGCAACCCGGAAAGTAAGCTTTTCACATCCTTTAGCTTATCAAGACCCTCAATTTATTTTGAAGCGACAGGTTCATGAAAGCCGGCGTCACACCCGGACCAACAAGGACACCGACCTCTCCTCCGGGTTACCTGACACATCAAGGAAGCGCCGAACTGAGGTTATTTCCCACTTGTACCCTTTTCATCCGTTGGCGGGTGTCATCCGTCAGCCACTCAATTCTTCTGACTCCAATTATCAGGAGACCTCCCCCTCTTCGGGCGACTCTATGCAGTCGAGTCTTCCGGCTTTCAAGACCGCGCCCGGGTAATGACAACCATCTCATATTATACTTGTTTGTACTTACCCTTTTTATGCTTAACGTTTCTGTCCTTTTAGTGCCCAGGCAAAGCTCACCAAGAGAGCAAAGAAGACCAATTCAGCCGGAGTGCCGGATTTACCTGAACCGGAGGTGACGGCTGAAGAACCGCCAGCTGTCTCCGCCCCCGAAGCCACCATTCCAACCGACAAAGCACCTGAGGCCGCTGCCCCAACTACCAAGGCAACTACAGAAGCTTCTGTTAACCCGAAGGCCTCCAGCTCGGCTCCACCAGCAGACGACCCGGACGTGGTAATCACCCGGACGGAGTTCGTTGAGCCGGGGAGACCTACCGTGCTGGCCAAGTGCTCCGCTAAGGGGGAGTTGCTGCAGCCCCACCGGGTGAACCTGGACCTCTCCGACTACACCAACCTGAGCATTGGAGAGCTCGTCTCTGGCTACATCATCCAAGTGCACAAGAGCCGGGACGCAGAGGTCGCCATGGTGAACCAGATCCAGCAAAAATCTGAGGTATCATTCTGCTGTCCTCTTACTTACTGCATAGTTACCTTTACCATACTAGCCCCCAAGTCAACGACTTATGATTGAATATGTTGTAGACTTAGGTTCCGGCTTACTCCATTGAGCCGGAAGTTTGTAGATAGATACGTTCAATATGCATTAGCCCCCAAGTGCCAAGTGTCTTTGCTTGGAAAACGCTTGGGACTTATATAGTAACTGTTCATGCCATAACCCGGAAACTTATATAGGCTGCTGGCAAGAAGCTTGAGGCTGACCTTGCTGATGTCAAGAGCCGGCTAAAGATGCAAGAGATGGAGACCCGGAAGGCAAACGCCAAGTTTGTATCCAGCATCGCCGCTCAAGAGAAACTGAAGACAGAATTTGATGCTGAGCGGAAAGCCTGGGCCGAAGAGAAGGCCGCATTGGTGACCCGGGCTGAACAGGCGAAGAAGACTCTCTCCGAGAAGACCTCCGAGCTCTCCGGCCTAAAGCGCCAGGTTTCCCAGATGGTGGCCGCCATCTTTGGTAAGTCGCCTCACCGGCTTTCATCAAGTTTAGATTGTTTATATCTCATAATTCATCCTTGTCACCGGCTTATCTGATTCTGTTAAACAGGTCCCAGAAGTGCCAACCTCAACCAGAGCATGGTCTCCAAACTAAAGGTCGTGTATACCCTGGTGGAGCAGCTCTACACCGGGTCACGGCGTGCCTTAGCTGTCGTGGCCCTATCCAACAAGGTGCCGACTCACCTGGCAGAAGTCCTGCGCCGGCTCGCCGTTCTGCCTCAGTGGATCCAAGAGCTGCGACGGGCCTCTGCGAGAGCCGGAGCGATCGCCGCGCTGAGCCGGGCCAAGGCATTCCTGCCGGAGTTAGACCCGGCGGACATGGCCCTTGGCTATCCAAGCTTGAAGGAAGACGGCTCAGCTTTTGATCAGAAGGACTTCGCAGCTTGCGTGAAGGCTGTACGCCCGGTGGCCACCCTTATCGGGAACGACACAGATCTGACCAAGTACCAGCCGGGTTACAACACGGAGAATCAGAGGATTCCAACCCCTCACTATGAAACCCTCAACTTGATCCCGCCGGCTCGTCAGCACACTTTCGCCCCGGAGATTGACCCGGCCGGGTTAATTGACGAGGAAGCCCAATTCGAAGCTCTCAGCGGCATCGACTGGAAGTCATGAACTTTCCAGGTCTTGGGATCAGCCGGAGGAGAGGATAGGAACGAGCCGGAGATTTCAACTCAGCAAGCGTCGTAACTCGGCTGGCGGTTTACCAAACAATGCTCCACCCTTACAGACTTGATGAGTTTTGTAATAGAGTAGGTGCAACATTTGAAGTTTATCTCTGCCGTGCCATCGTGCACGTATTGAATGCTAAAGTCTTTTGAAGTTGTCTCTTTGATATTTCTCCGGGTCATAATCAATCCTTTGTTTTTCTTAACCTCAAAAGAGGTGCCTTTAATTATCCTGCATAGGAGGGCAAATCACAAGTCTCGAGGCGGCTTACCGCCCTGAGAATCAGATGTTTTAGATATATAACCCGGAATATGAATCAAAAAAGACTGGTCCTCAATTATATCCTTAACACAGCCGTAATAACACACTTAGCGGCCTGTAAGCATACTTCCGGTTTAGATAAACCGGGTAATAAGGTTGGTACCTTAACTCCGATTTACTTGTCTTAATGATACCCATGGTGTTCAACTAACACAGTAAACCAAAGTTAAGCCGGCAAAGTGAGACCCGGCCGTACACACCTTGACATAATCAGAGAAAACTTGTGATAAAGCAGAAGAACTTAGGGGCTTCCGGTTCGAATACCACTAGAGACCCGGCCCAAAGGGGTCAAGCTAAGATTCGGATATGATCATATAGCCCCCAGCGGGTGTGGCGATGCCAATCAAGAGGGTACCGACAGCTATGTTCTCTTTGGTTCGAATATGACCCATGTTTGAACAGGAAGCCCCCAAGTGATTTTAAGAATTGTTTAACGACGCTGATTCGAATACGATCCACGTCGGTTCTCAAAGGGGTTAAACTATGATTCAAATATGATAAGAGAAAACCTCCCAATGAGCTCGGCACTTTGCCAATCAAATGGGTATCGACAGCTATGTTCTCTTTGGTTCGAATACGACCCATGTTTGAACAGGAAGCCCCCAAGTGACCTGATTACCCGCGGCAAGATTCGAATACGATCATAAGCCGGCTCCTCCTACAAGTTACCATGTTACTCTTGCAAAGAAAACACGTGCACATTTGGAGGAGAAAAAAGGACAGAGGTCCTGCTTTATTGCTTATCATAACATATACATGGCTGAGAGAAATATGTACATTATGAGAGCCGGTGGCTCAAGTGTAGTAAGGCCGAAGCTGAGCTATGTTCCATGGCCGACGGGTCTCTTCCTCCGATTTACGTGAATCTTTGTGCTCCCGAATGTCAATGAGGTAATATGACCCGTTGTGCAAGTTCTTGCTGACCACAAAAGGTCCTTCCCAAGGCGGGGAGAGCTTGTGCGCATCTGTTTGATCCTGGATGAGCCGGAGCACGAGATCGCCTTCCTGGAAGACCCGAGATTTAACCCGGCGGCTATGATAACGGCGCAGGTCTTGTTGGTAAATCGCTGAACGGGTTGCTGCCATGTCACGCTGTTCGTCCAACAAATCAAGAGCATCCTGGCGCGCCTGTTCATTATCTGCCTCAATGTAAGCCACCACTCGAGGTGAGTCATGACGAATGTCACTGGGGAGGACGGCCTCTGCCCCATAAACCATGAAGAAAGGCGTGAAGCCTGTAGACCTGTTAGGAGTAGTGTTGATGCTCCATAACACGGAGGGCAGCTCCTCCACCCAACAACCCGGCGTCCGTTGCAAAGGGACCAAAAGCCGGGGCTTGATGCCCTTCAGAATCTCCTGATTAGCTCTCTCAGCTTGACCATTGGATTGAGGATGAGCCATTGAGGAAACATCAAGTCGGATGTGCTCTCGTTGACAAAACTCTTCCATGGCGCCTTTGGAGAGATTGGTGCCATTTTCAGTTATAATGTTGTGCGGAAAGCCAAAGCGAAAGATCACCTTTTTCATAAATTGAACCGCCGTGGCTGCATCGCACTTGCCAACTGGCTCAGCTTCCACCCACTTTGTGAATTTGTCAACTGCCACCAAGAGGTGGGTCTTCTTATCTTTGGACCTTTTAAAAGGCCCAACCATATCAAGCCCCCAGACCGCAAAGGGCCAAGTGATTGGGATCATCCTCAGCTCCTGAGCCGGCACGTGAGCCCGTCGTGAGAACCTCTGGCAACCATCACATTTACTGACCAAGTCCTCCGCATCAGCATGAGCCGTCAGCCAATAAAAACCATGGCGAAAAGCCTTGGCCACAAGAGACTTTGAACCGGCGTGATGGCCACAATCCCCTTCATGGATTTCACGCAAGATTTCTTGACTTTCCTCAGGGGAAACACAACGCTGAAACGCCCCCATAACACTGCGGTGATGCAACTCCCCATTGATAACAATCATTGACTTAGCCCGCCGGGTTATTTGCCTGGCCAAAGTTTCATCCTCAGGCAATTCGCCCCAGGTCATGTAAGCCAGATACGGCATTGTCCAGTCCGGTATGATGTGGAGAGCCGCCACCAGTCATGCATCCGGGTCAGGGACAGCCAAATCTTCCTCAGTAGGCAACTTAACAGAAGGGCTATACAGGACGTCCAGGAAAGTGTTAGGCGGCACCGGCTTTCGCTGAGAGCCCAGCCGGCTTAAAGCATCCACTGCCTCGTTCTTCCTGCGATCGATGTGTTCCCCTTGATAACCTTGAAAGTGCCCAGCAATGGCATCAACCTCGCGGCGATAAGCCGCCATGAGAGGGTCCTTGGGATCCCACGTTCCTGATACCTGTTGAGCCACCAAGTTTGAGTCACCGAAACACCTTACCCGGCTCAAGCTCATCTCCTTAGCCATCCGAAGACCGTGGAGCAAGGCCTCGTACTCAGCTGCATTGTTAGTGCAAGGAAACATCAACCGTAGCACATAATGGAACTTGTCACCTTTAGGGGAAGCCAATACAACTCCAGCCCCCGAGCCCTCCAACTGCCTGGACCCGTCAAAGCGGATAGTCCAATATGTGCTATCCGGCTTCTGCTCGGGCACTTGTGACTCTGTCCAATCATTGATGAAATCCACCAAGGCCTGAGATTTAACAGCAGTGCGTGGCACGTACTTGAGACCATGAGGTCCGAGCTCGATAGCCCACTTAGCCACTCTCCCTGTGGCCTCTCTGTTTTGAATGATATCACCAAGAGGGGCAGAACTGACCACGGTTATGGGATGACCCTGGAAATAATGCTTAAGTTTCCGTCTCGCCATGAACACAACATAAACAAGCTTCTGCCAATGCGGATATCGCTGTTTGGACTCAATGAGCACTTTGCTGACATAATAAACCGGCCGCTGAACCGGATGCTCCTTACCCTCTTCCTTGCGCTCCACCACTACAGCCACACTGACAGCTCGTGTGTTTGCCGCCACATATAATAATAAGGGCTCCTTATCAACCGGAGCAGCAAGGACTGGAGGCTCTGCCAGCTGCTTCTTCAACTCCTCAAAGGCAGTATTAGCTGCATCATTCCAGACAAAGTTATCAGTTTTCTTCATCAACTGATATAAAGGCATGGCCTTCTCACCCAAACGGCTTATGAACCGGCTTAAAGCAACGATGCGACCCGCCAAGTGCTGAACATCATTTATACACGCCGGCTTAGCCAGGGAGGTGATGGCCTTGATCTTCTCCGGGTTAGCTTCAATGCCTCTGTCAGAAACCAAAAAACCCAAGAGTTTGCCTGCAGGAACACCAAAAACACACTTGGCCGGGTTAAGCATCATCTTGTAGACCCGGAGGTTATCAAAGGTCTCCCTTAAATCATCTATCAGGGTTTCCTCCTTTATGGACTTAACCACAATATCGTCCACATAAGCATGAACATTGCGCCCAATCTGTTTATGAAGACAGTTCTGCACGCAACGCTGATAAGTCGCCTGTGCACACTTGAGTCCAAAGGGCATGGATACATAGCAGAAGGCTCGAAAGGGAGTGATGAACGCCCTCTTCTCCTGGTCCTTAACTGCCATTTTAATCTGATGATATCCGGAATAAGCGTCCAGGAAACTTAAACGCGCACAACCGGCCGTAGCATCAATAATTTGATCAATACGAGGAAGGGCGAATGGATCAGCCGGACATGCTTTGTTCAAGTCCGTGTAGTCCACACACATCCGCCAAGTGCCGTTCTTCTTGAGCACGAGCACCGGGTTAGCTAACCACTCTGGGTGAAAGACTTCAACAACAAACCCAGCCGCCAAGAGCCGGGCCACCTCTTCACCAATAGCTTTCCGCCTCTCTTCATTAAACCGCCGAAGAAACTGCCTGACCGGCTTAAATTTCAGATCAACATTGAGGGTGTGCTCAGCGAGTTCTCTAGGTACACCTGGCATGTCAGAAGGTTTCCATGCGAAGATGTCCCTATTCTCACGGATGAACTCGATGAGCGCGCTTTCCTATTTTGGATCCAGATTGGCACTGATGCTAAACTGCTGAGATGAATCTCCTAGAACAAAATCAACAAGCTTAGTTTCATCAGCTGACTTAAATTTCATCGCCGGCTCATTCTCCGTAGTCGGCTTCTTCAGAGAGGTCATATCTGTCGGGTCAACATTGTCTTTGTAAAATTTCAACTCCTCTGTTGCACAAACAGATTCTGCATAAGCTGCATCGCCTTCCTCACACTCCAGAGCCACTTTCCGGCTGCCGTGAACCGTAATGGTCCCATTGTGACCCGGCATCTTGAGCTGTAAGTATACATAACACGGCCGTGCCATGAACTTGGCGTAAGCCGACCGTCCAAATATAGCATGGTATGGACTTCTTATCTTGACCACCTCAAAGGTCAATTTCTCCACCCTGTAGTTGTTCTCATCTCCAAAGGCCACTTCCAACTCAATCTTGCCGACTGGATAAGCCGACTTACCAGGTACCACCCCGTGGAAAATAGTGTTGGACTGGCTGAGGTTCTTATCAATCAACCCCATACGACGGAATGTCTCATAATAGAGGATGTTGATGCTGCTGCCTCCATCCATGAGCACCTTAGTGAACTTATATCCTCCCACCTGAGGAGCCACCACCAGGGCCAAGTGACCCGGATTATCCACCCGTGGAGGGTGATCCTCCCTGCTCCACACTATAGGTTGTTCAGACCACCGCAAGTAGCGTGGAACCGTCGGCTCAACAGCATTCACAACCCTCTTGTGAAGCTTCTGTTCTCGCTTGCACAAACTAGTGGTAAACACATGATACTGTCCATCGCTAAGCTGCTTTGGATTGGTCTAATAACAACCCTGCTGCTGTTGATGACCCTGGCCAGACTGTTGATTAAAGCCCCCTTGACCGTTCTGAGGACCAGAATTTGAGCCGCCCCCCGGGCCATGAAAGCCGCCGGCACCCGAGCCGCCGCCCGGGCCATTGTAATTCTTAAAGGCCTTCATGATTGCACAATCCTTCCACAGATGAGTCGCTGGCTTCTCTCTAGAGCCATGCCTTGGACAAGGCTCATTCAACAGCTGCTCCAGCGTCGGACCTGACCCGCCGCCTCGGGGAGGGGGCCTCCCCTTGCGTCGCTGGTATTACCTTGTGAGCTGGCGTTGGCTACAAACTCTAGGCTGCCATCGGCCTTGCGCTTGCCTCCTCCTTGGTTCCCCGGGTTAAACTGAGGACCCTTGCCATTGCCGTTCTTCTTTCCCTTCCGTGTCCTTTCATCATCTGAAGGGGGATCCTTGGTACCATCAGAATCGGCGTACTTGACAAGAGCCGCCATTAGTGTACCCATATCACTGCAGTCGCGCTTAAGCCGCCCGAGTTTCATCTACAGGGGCACAAAACGACAATTCTGCTCCAGCATTAAAACCGCTCAGCCGGCATCCATCTTGTCTGACGAGTGTATGATCTCCTTAACCCGGCGAACCCAATGTGTCGTAGATTCACCCTCCTGCTGCTTACAGTTAGTCAAATCCACAATTGACATAGACTGCCTACAGGTATCTTTGAAGTTTTGGATGAACCGGGCTTTCAGCTCAGCCCAAGACCCAATGGAATTCGGTGGTAGCCCTTTCAACCAAGTGCGGGCAGTCCCATCTAACATCATGGTGAAATACTTAGCCATGGCCGCCTCACTGACCTCCAGCAGCTCCATAGCCATCTCATAACTCTCGATCCAGGCTGCAGGCTGTAAGTCTGCTGTGTAATTAGGCACCTTCCTAGGGCCTTTGAAGTCCTTGGGTAGACGCTCATTGCGGATAGCTGGTACTAAACAAGGGACACCCCAGTCCTGGTGGGGATACCCACGTCGATGGACGTCGTCGGATAAGTCGGGGGGGGGGTCTGGTAAGCCATCAATTGAGGCACTTGCTCCGCCTCTTGCCGCGCTCTGTCCTGGTCTGCTGCGTGAAAGGCTCCATTATGAGCCGGGCCGTGGCCAGGGGGCGGGTCATGGCGTCGGACGTTACTTGAGCCGGTTGCTGAGACCATGTGCCGGCTGTAACTCGGGCTCTGTCCTAGACGAGGGGTCGAGTGGATCCTGTCCCGGCTGTAGGAGTATGCCTCTTGCTGCGCCAGTGCTGTCTGAAGGAGTTCCCTGACCCGGCGGGTTTCAATAGCCGTCGGAGAGTCGCCGTCGACCGGGAGAGCCGCCAGCCGTGCTGCCGCAGCGACCATGTTCTCCAGAGGGTTATTATAATGACCCGGTGGTATTGGCACATACTAAGGCGGGGCAGGGGGCATCTGGGGAGGCCCCATTACTTGTGGCTGAATAGGGGTCCCCGACCCGGGCACTACGACCCCTGGCGGGTTACTAGACCCTGCACCTGGCGTGTTGAATGGGTTGCGTGGATCGTAAACCGGAGGGAGTCGAGATTGGGCCTTTTGATGCCTCCTTCTCAGGACCTCATTGGCCGCGTTTTGATCCATCGTGAGCCGGAAGGACTGCGCTTGAATCAACTGGGTTTGGGCATCGAGAGCCGCCCGCTCCGTAGCCATCCTGATCCCTTCCGCTGCCAGATCCTCCTTAGCCTTCACTAGATCCAATTTTAACTGTGCCACCTCCGCATCATGCTGAGCTTGATCCGCCGGGTAAACCGTGGCGGTTAACAGGGCCGTCATCTTGTCTGTGAGATCCATCAGCACTTGAGCCGGAGAAGGCACCGGGTTTCCAGCTCCAGCAGCGGGGTTCTGAGCAGGCCATGCACCGGCCATAAAGACCCCAACCTGACTTGGCGGCTCAAACGGGTCCGGAATACTGTCACCATCGGAATAACCCATGAGCCTGCCATCTTGAAGTTGATACAACGAGTTTGACTCATCGGTGGCCGACTCGCCGTCAGAGCCGGCGGCCATCTCATCACCAGATCCAGATCGATCAGAGAGTCCTCCATGGATACACCCCACAAAAGCATGCCTTAAAGCAGGCCGGGCCCGGGCGGGTCGCGTGCGCTGAGCCGTCTCGATGAGATCGGCGCAGAGATCCGGCTCAGGGCCCGGCTCACCAATCTTGCCGATGAAAACATGAATTCCGCCGAAGGGGACCCGGTACCCGTACTCAATTGAGCCGGCGTCGGGGCCCCAGGTTGCATCGTCGATGTAGAGCTTGCCGCGACGACTCTTGGTCATCCGGCCCACAGCGTATCCCTTGAGCCCTTCGAAGCTGCCCTTCAAGAACTCAAATCCACCGTGCGCTGGCCCCACGGTGGGCGCCAACTGTCGTGGAATTGTCACGGCAGATGTCCTCGAGCTAGGACTTAGTCGTGGAGCCATCACAGCTAGGATGCTTAAAGGGGTTAAGCGGGACAAGGAATACGAGGGTTTATACTGGTTCGGCCCCTTACGGTGAAGGTAAAATCCTACGTCCAGTTGAGGTGGTATTGATTAGGGTTACGATCACCAGGGAGCTAAATCGCTATGCCCGGCTCTCGATGAGATTGTTCTTGTCCCTAAACCGCTGCCGGGTCGTCCCTTTATATAGGGAGGCTGACGCCCAGCAGCTCTCAGAGTCCCGGCCGGCTCATAAGAGTGTCCGGTTCGGACTCTCAACTATACTTGCCTTACACTACAAGTTCTACCATAGTAATGATTGCAACTACGGGCCTTAAGCCAGATCCGGGTCTTAAGCCCATCTCTGGCCCATCGTCTTCAAGCTTGGCTCCGGGCTTCTGGCAACGACCATATGAGTAACCCGGCCCGTCCTGGCGGGTGACTCTAAGTTCTATATCCTCAACAGGCGCGGAGGCGGTGACGTGGCGCGCGCCAATTCGCTGGACGCGGCGGCGGAGATGTCCGGCGGGCGCCGGACACGTCCGGTGGCGGCGGGGAAGTTAGGGTTTCGGGGACTGCGAATGTAATTTCGGGGTGATCACATATAAATAGGTAGAGGGAGCTAGGAGTCTCCAAATGAGGTGCGGTGTTCGCCCACACGATCGTGATCGAACGACCTAGAGCATGGAAGAGAGTTTGGTGCGTTTTGGGCTGGTTTGAGAGGGGGTTTTTGCTGCACACTCAAATGGACTTTACGGATGCCCGGTTAACCGTTGGAGTACCAAACGACCTCCAAATGGAACGAAACTTGACCAGTGGTCTCCGGGTGGTATAATAAGGCCACTTGATAAGCCTCGGTCCATTCCGAGAAAGTTCGACACCCGCACACGAAAGAAAACAAGAGGGGTGCACCGGAGGAGATAGGAGCGCCGGATTGCAAAACGGACAACGGGGAAAATGCTCGGATGCATGAGACGAACACGTATGCAAATGCAATGCACATGATGACATGATATGATATGCGTGACATGAACAAAATGCAAAATGAAAGACAAAACCCGACCACGGAGGGAATATCATAACACATAGCCGAAAATGGCAAGAGTCGGAGTTACAAATATCGCAAGTCACATGCGGGGTGTTACAGCTATGTACTATATGGCGGTTTATAACTACAGGCCTTAATCTACCTTTGGGCCTCGGGCCTTCGAGTCTCTGTAGTAAGCCGCTTTATTCCCTGTCTTCATGGGCTTTTAAGCATAAACAATCCATTATGGGGATAACCCGGCTTCCTTGGCCGGTTTACACCTAGTAGTAATATCCCCAACAGGCGGGTATAGCAATATTATACCCATACCCGTGTAGTCAATGGGTAAAAAATTCTACCCATACCCGTACCCATGGGTATGAAACTTTAACTGTAACCATACCCGATGGGTACCCATACCCATTGAGTACCCAACGGGTAGATCAAATAGTACACAAGTTATTCACAATTTAACATTCATCTATAGCACATTTGACAAAAAACATTGATCTCAACTCAATAACAGATAGATGAGTACATGACAATTATCTCAATTATCCTTTCGTCCTTATAAATACGGCCGAGGGCCCTTTCCATCTCTCCCTTTTCCTCTTCAAGTCTTCTTCTTCCTCGCGATGCCTCAGCGCCCGAACTCCGCCGCCGCCGTCGACCTTCGCGTCTACACCAACCCAGGCCACTGCATCAACCTGTTTTGACCAGATAACTGCGACGCACCTCCGCTGTTCAGCAGCACCAGTAAGTATTCCTCTCCTCGAACGTCAGATCTGCATTAGGGTTTCCACTGTTCGTCGGTGTTCTTCACCGTTCATCTTTCCTTTCCTAGATCGCATAGTTTTGATCCGAATCTGATAGCAAAGGCGAGCTTCAGTAGTTTAGCCCCCCTTTTACTCCTCAAAAAGCACCCTTTCCTGCATAAGATCCCATCCAAGCATATGTGTTCTTCCACTGTCATGGCTTTAGGTTAGATTTATTTCTTCTTTTTAGAACTGTGGCAGATCTAGATTTATATCACCGATCTGTGAAATCTGTTTGCACCATACTTCGAAATTTTTGCAAATGTGTAGCCTCTTTACCATTGTGGGTGGTTTATCCTTGAACCTGTGATAACTCATCATATACCATTAGCCCTCTATTAAACCGCCAACCTGTTTTAAACCGGATATTGTACTTCCATCGTTGCACCGGTTTATAAGTTATAACCATGAACTTTAAACCGGATATTGTGCTTTTTCCAGCTTGTCACCAAAAATGGCCAAACAATTCTTTTCCTGTAATTGGGTTCCTTCCCGGGTTACGGAAATGCAGCTGGCTGGTTATGTTGCAACGGGCGCTTTAGCAAGTAAGAACACTATCCATTGGCGAGTCCCCGGCCTAGAATCTCCTCCTGAACCCCAAGACGGAGAAGTTATTGTATTTGTTGATCACCTAAGCCGAGGCTTCACTCCTCCCGGATCAAAATTCTTCCGTGACGTGCTTGCCGCCTTTCAAATCCATCCCCAAGACATTGGTCCAAACTCCATATCCAATATTTGTGACTGGCAAGTATTCTGTGAGGTATACCTGCAAGAGGAGCCTACTGTTGATCTGTTCCGGGATTTCTTTTATCTAAACCGCCGTACTAAGTTTATGGATGGCCCCAATACTGAACTAGGCGGGGTTTCAATTCACAAGAGGACAGATGTTTATTTCCCTCATGCCAAGCTTCATAGTCATCCTAAGGACTAGAATCAGACTTGGTTCTACTGCCGCAACACAGCTCCAGTCAATGAAAATCCTTTGCCGGGTTACCGTCCACACCGGCTTACCCAAACTCATCCCTTTCCTCAGCGGTTGACGGCCCAAGAGTGAGCAAAATATGCCCCTCAACTAGCCAAGCTCAGAGCGTTTATTGCAAATGGGCTGACAGGCGTGGATTTTATCCGATGCTGGGTTTCATGGAGCATTTTACCTTTAAGCCAGCAGCCCGGTTTAATGTGTGAATACACAGGGGATCTGAAAGACCCGCAACACCATATTGACATCCAGCTGACTGATGATGAAGTCACTGAAGCTGTTAAAAAGATGCTTAATGAACCAATAGATGCATGCAGCAAAACCGGGCTCAGTCCTTTCTATGCTGCCAATAAACCGCCAAAGGTATAATCTTCTGTATTTCTGCCTTTAATCATCCTTTGTTAAATTTTTCCTTTGATGACTTATTATTTGTCTATACAGGCCGATGATCCATTCTGGAAGAGAAAATCACAAGATAAACTGATAAAGAATCCTCGGATTAAGATCAAGGCTTCAAAAAAGCCTGCAAAAAGAAGGAACGTTGAACCGTCCGAGCCTATTATTGATGATGATCCGGATTCAGAGGTAGAACTTGACTCTCTCAGTTCACTTTTTATACACCTTATTGACAATGATCATTCTCAGGATGAAGCGGAAGCCATCCATGCTGATGAGGTAACTATTCTTTCTTCTGATTCTAAACCTGTGCCAGTACCAAGAATCCGTCGAGCCATTCGGAAAGTAAAATTTTCATGCCCTCTTTCTTATGTGGACCCGCACTTTCTTTTAAAGACACAGCAGCATGAAGCTCGCTGCACAACTCGACATAGCGGCCAAGTGGTGTCCTCCTCCAGTTTACCAAATTCGCCGGTTCGCAAATGCCGCCAAGAGGTTGCTTATACTCCTGACACCCTTTACCCTAAGGCGGGTTACATCCAATATCCTCTTAATCCGTCTGACTCAAATTATCAGGGAACTTCCCATTCATCGTCCGGTGAGTCGTCAGCGACACAACTTCCTCCTCTGAAAACCGTCCCTGGGTAAGCATAACATACTTTTAAATTTTTGGTCTTGCATCATATTGTCATATCGATCTCTGTGTCTGCTCTTTTTCAGTGCTAAAGCCAGACCAAGCAAAAAGGCTAAACTGAACAAGCCAACCGACCATGAACCGGCTACCGAGCCGGAGAAAACCCAGGGGCTATTGACCCGGAGGCTGACACTGTTCCTGATAATCCGGAACCTCAAGCAACCGACACGCTTGTTGAACCAGTGGATAATAATCCGACAAGCCAGTCAGCTGATCCATTAAGTCCAATTGTTGATCCGCCGAGTCCGGCTAAAGCATCCGACAAACCACCAAGCCCTGCCAAAACTACGAACGAGGATGTTGTCGTAACTGGCCTTGGTTTCAGCTCCCCTGGTCGTCCTGTCGCGTTATCAAAGCATAGCGCCAAAGAGGACATTTCTGCTATGAATAAGGGGAAATGGAAGTCCGAGTTATCCAATTATACCAACCTCAGCGCTGAAGACCTTCATTCTGGTTTTTTAAACCGCCTGTATACAAGCCGCGACTTTGAAGCCGGTTTAGTAGGCCTGATGAAGGAGCGGTATGAGGTAAATGTCACTTTCCCTTTGCATAAATATTCCAAAATTCCCTTTGTTATAACTGGTCTAACATATCAACTCCAGCAGCCCCCAAGGGCCGGTGCATAACATTGGTTTTGAATCGATATTTGCATTTTGCTGGTGTAGCCCCCATGAACCGGCTTATATCCTTTTAGAATGAACCGGTACATCCTACTGATCTCACCACTTAGAATAATGACAACCCATCTGAATCTCAATGAATACGCATTAGCCCCCAAGTGTCAAGCAGATAACTTGTTATGTGTTTGAGACTTTAAAGTAATAGCTGATAAGAAGCAATCCGCATTAGCCCCCAAGTGTCAAGTGGATAACTTGCTATGTGGTTGAGACTTCAATGTTGTAATGCTAACTTATTATCTGTATGCTTGCAGGCTGAGTTGTCAAAAAAGGACTCCCAAATCAATGATCTCCAAGGAAACATCAAGTCTCAGGTGGACGAAACTTGCAAAGTTAAGAGCGAGCTGACCACCGCTTTAACAACCATGGAGCAGCTGAAGGAATTCTTCAAAGGTGAACGGGCAGATTGGGCAACTGAAAAGACCACCTTGTTATAGCGGGCAGAAGATGCGGAGAATGCCCTTAAACCGGCCACAGATGAGCTGAGCAGCCTGAAGCGGCAGATTGATGCTATGACCTCTGCCATCTTTGGTAACAACCTCTTCACCAATCTGTAACAACACCAGCTATAAAAACTTCTGGTTTAATAAAAATTGGATCCTTTTGCAGGTAGCCGTGTTACTCATCTTGGCACAGGTATGCGCAAAAGATTGAAGGCCGTCTATACTTTGGCAGAGCAACTTTATACCGGCGCGCAACAGGCCATCTGCACAGCTTCCAATAACCATCCGCCACCGTCGCTAATCAAGGAAACACTGGAAAAATTGTCTATGATGCCTGCCCGGATTGTGGAATTGAAGAAATCCGCTGCTAGGTCCGGTGCCCTTACTGCACTGATGCGCGCCAAGGCCTGGATCTCTGACCTTGATCCGGAAGACATTGGTAACGGTTACCCGAGTCAAAAAGAGGATGGTTCAGAATTCAGCAATGATGATCTCTGGGCTATCACGAGAGAGATGCGACCATTGGCAAGCAAATTGGCTGAAGATACTAACTTGTCAATTTATCAGAATGTATAAAAACATTCTTTTGGGAACCCGGAGGATCATTCTTTTGGGCAGTCGAAACGCCTTGTAATAGGCTAGCTTGAACAGCTGATCTGATATGCCATCGTGCATACTTGTTGCACACAATAGTATTAATCCATCATGCTATATTTGCTTATGATCTTTATCGGTTTTATACAGCCCTGTTTCTACATAAAACAATGTGAAAACTGTCCTGGCGGTTTACCGCTGGACGGGTCATAATGCCCAATATATAGCCAAGGTTGCTAACCATAGCTTTAAATAATGAAATATGAAACATGTCATACCTGTGATATTGAATCACCTTGTTGGTTTACCAACATTTTTGTAATAAGGGTGATAACCCAAATATTGAGTATTGATAACTCAAACCATGTTATGCTGGTAAAAAACAAGTGATGTCGGGTTATGATAAACACCGGATGATCATCCTGGCAACTTATAGTTAACTCCAGGCCGGGTTAAATAACACCGGTTTATACGGATGACTTACAATCAGGCCGGGCCATTGGACGCCGGCTTAGCTCAAAACTTTAACAAGGGAGAAAAACAAATTTGACCAATAAAAAACCAGAGAATAAAGAAAAACTTGTAGTCGAGGCTTTTCAAGGGCTGCCAGGCCACTGAGTTAAACCGTTTTACAAAGCCTTTTAAGATGCTCCTCAGTCTTTAACCAATCGCCGGTCTATCATTGACAAGTTCAGGGTCATATGCGATTGACTTGTCAATTTGGCGGGTCATACCAGGCTTACCTGGGCGGAGTGACTTACTTAATGAAGGCAGGTTAACCCGGGGTTTTAGGTATATATACCAGGCTTCCAAGCCACGGCTTGATAGCCTATTGCAAGTGTAGATTTCTTTGTTCATTGCGATGGCAAAGAATCCCCAAGCAACATTTTGAGCTGTGCTCAACGGGTGCCTATGTTTGAGTTGTTCTTGACAACACTCTTTGGCCCCTAAGTAATGGCATTGCGCCAGCCAAAAGGTGTAGCTATGGTTGAACACAACCAAGCCCCCAAGTGACTTAATGTCGTGGCTTTTGAGCCAGCCAAGAGGTGTAGCTATGGTTCGAATACGACCAAGCCCCCAAGTGACTTACTGTCGTGGCCTTTGAGCCAGCCAAGAGGTGTAGCTATGGTTCGAATATGACCAAGCCCCCAAGTGACTTACTGTCGTGGCTTTTGAGCCAGCCAAGAGGTGTAGCTATGGTTCAAATACGACCAAGCCCCCAAGTGACTTATATTGAATAGATAGCTGTAAAGCTGAATCAAAGGGTAAACCGGATGTCGCTTCACAAACAGAATCCTCCGTGTAACCACTCATGATATGAGAAAAACA
>NC_057811.1:404713851-404746306 GCF_018294505.1 Triticum aestivum | reverse complement strand
TTTGAGCCAGCCAAGAGGTGTAGCTATGGTTCGAATACGACCAAGCCCCCAAGTGACTTACTGTCGTGGCTTTTGAGCCAGCCAAGAGGTGTAGCTATGGTTCGAATATGACCAAGCCCCCAAGTGACTTATATTGAATAGATAGCTGTAAAGCTGAATCAAAGGGTAAACCGGATGTCGCTTCACAAACAGAATCCTCCGTGTAACCACTCATGATATGAGAAAAACAACAGATACCCCGCTTTAGCTGGGGCTCCGGTTTATTGCATTGATCATAATATATACATCGTCAAAATATGTACATGATAGGAGCCTATGGCTCAGGTGTAGTATGGCCGTAGATGAGCTATGTTCCACGGCCGGATCGTCTCCTCCTCTGACTTGCGTGAGTCTTTATGCTCTCGAACATCAATGAGGTAGTATGATCCGTTGTTTAGATTCTTGCTGACCACAAAAGGCCCTTCCCAAGGCGGGGATAACTTATGCATATCGGTCTGATCTTGGAAAAGCCGGAGCACTAGATCGCCTTCTTGAAAATTTCTGGTTTTAACCCGGCGACTGTGATAACGCCGCAAGTCTTGCTGATAAATCGCCGAGCGAGCCACCGCTACGTCCCGTTTCTCATCCAACAGGTCCAACGCATCCTGGTGTGCTTTTTCATTACCCGCTTCAACATAAGCTGCCACTCGAGGTGAGTCATGATGAATATCACTTGGAAGGACAGCTTCCGCTCCATAAACCATGAAGAAGGGTGTATAACCCGTAGATCTATTGGGGGTGGTGTTAATGCTCCATAAAACGGATGGCAGCTCCTCAACCCAACAACCCAGTGTCCTCTGCAAAGGAACCATAAGCCGGGGCTTGATCCCCTTCAAGATTTCCTGATTAGCTCTCTCCGCTTGACCATTAGACTGGGGGTGGGCCACTGAAGAGATATCAAGATGGATGTGCTCTCTTTGACAGAACTCCTCCATAGCACCCTTGGAAAGATTCATGCCATTGTCTGTTATAATGCTGTGTGGATAACCAAAACGGAATATCACCTTCTTCATAAATTGAACCGCTGTGGCTGCATCACATTTGCTAACTGGCTCTGCCTCCACCCACTTGGTAAATTTATCAACCGCCACCAAGAGGTGGGTCTTCTTATCCTTAGATCTCTTAAAGGGTCCAACCATATCAAGCCCCCAGGTTGCAAACGACCAGGTAATTGGAATCATCCTCAGCTCCTGAGCCGGAACATGAGCCCGGCGTGCAAACTTCTGACAGCCATCGCACCTTTTGATCAAGTCCTCAGCATCAGCATGAGCCGTCAACCAATAGAAACCATGATGAAAAGCCTTAGCCACCAAGGACTTTGAACCGGCATGATGACCACAATCACCTTCGTGAATCTCGCGTAAAATTTCACGACCTTCTTCAGGAGAAACACAACGTTGAAAAGCCCCTGAGATACTGCAATGATGTAGCTCGCCGTTGACAACAGTCATGGACTTGGAACGCCGGATTATCTGCCTGGCCAGAACTTCATCCTCTGGTAATTCACCCCGGTTCATATACGCCAAATATGGGATCGTCCAATCCGGGGTGACATGAAGCGCCGCCACCAACTGAGCCTCCGGATCAGGAATAGCTAAGTCTTCCTTTGTGGGTAGCTTGACCGACGGGTTATGCAAAACATCAAGGAAAACATTGGGCGGCACCGGTTTACGCTGGGAGCCCAACCGGCTTAAAGCGTCCGCCGCTTCATTCTTTCGCCGGTCTACATGATCAACCTGATAACCCTTGAAATGACCTGCAACAATATCCACCTCTCGACGATACGCTGCCATGAGGGGGTCCTTGGAATCCCAAGTACCAGAAACTTGTTGAGCCACTAGGTCCGACTCACCAAAACATTTAACCCGGCTCAGATTCATCTCCTTAGCCATCCGAAGACCATGGAGCAGGGCATCGTAATCAGCTGCATTATTAGTAAAAGGAAACATCAAGCGGAGAACATAACAAAATTTGTCACCTCGAGGGGAAGTAAGAACCACTCCAGCCCCCGAGCCCTCCAATTGCCTGGATCCGTCGAAATGGATTGTCCAGTATGTGTTATCTGGTCTATCCTCCGGCACCTGCAACTCTGTCCAGTCATTGATGAAGTCCACGAGTGCTTGAGACTTGACGGTCGTGCGAGGCATATATTTTAATCCGTGAGGCCCAAGCTCAATAGCCCACTTAGCAACCCGGCCGGTCGCTTCTCTGTTCTGGATGATATCTCCCAAAGGAGCAGAACTGACCACAGTAATGGGATGGCCCTGATAGTATTGCTTCAGCTTCTGGCTCGCCATAAAAACCCCATATACAAGCTTCTGCCAATGTGGATATCTCTGTTTTGACTCAATGAGCACCTCACTGATATAATAAACCGGCCGTTGAACCGGATACTCCTTTCCTGCCTCCTTGCGCTCCACCACAATAGCCACGCTGACAGCTCGAGCATTAGCAGCCACATATAACAGCAACTGTTCCTTGTCCATGGGAGCAGCAAGAACAGGTGGTTCGGCAAGCTGCCGCTTCAGAGCCTCAAACGCTTCATTAGCCGCATCACTCCAGACAAAGTTGTCCGTTTTCTACAGCATTTGATATAAAGGGATGGCCTTCTCCCCGAGACGACTTATAAACCGGCCCAATGCTGCAATCCGGCCTGCAAGTCGCTGAACATCGTTGATGCACTTCGATTTAGTCAGTGAATTAATAGCCTTGATCTTCTCCGGATTAGCTTCAATGCCCCTGTTAGAAACCAGAAAACCCAAAAGCTTGCCTGCTGGCACACCAAAAACACACTTGGCCGGGTTGAGCATCATCTTATAAACCCGGAGATTATCAAAGGTCTCCTTTAAATCATCTATTAATGTTTCCTCCTTTCTGGACTTCACCACAATATCATCCACATAAGCATGGACGTTGCGCCCAATCTGGTTATGAAGACAATTCTAAACACAGCGTTGATAAGTTGCCTGGGCACTCTTGAGCCCAAAGGGCATAGACACATAGCAGAAGGCTCCAAAGGGAGTTATAAAAGCTGTCTTCTCTTGGTCCTTAACTGCCATTTTAATCTGATGATAACCTGAATAAGCATCCAGAAAACTCAAATGCTCACAACCCGCCGTAGCATCAATGATTTGATCGATATGGGGGAGGGTAAAAGGATCTGTCGGACATGCTTTGTTCAAATCCGTGTAATCTACACACATACGCCAGGTGCCATTCTTCTTAAGCACCAGCACCGGATTAGCCAACCACTCCGGATGAAAAACTTCAACAATGAACCCTGCCGCCAAGAGCCGGACTACCTCCTCACCAATAGCCTTGCGCCTCTCTTCATTGAACCGGTGAAGGAATTGTCGAACCGGTTTAAACTTGGGATCAATATTAAGGGTGTGCTCAGCGAGTTCCCTCGGTACACCTGGCATGTCAGAAGGCTTCCATGCAAAGATATCCCGATTCTCACGGATGAACTCGATGAGCGCGCTTTCCTATTTCGGATCCAGATTTGCACTGATGATGAACTGTTTGGATGAATCGCCGGGCACAAAATCAACCATTTTAGTCTCATCAGCCGATTTAAACTTCAAGGCCGGATCATGCTCCGTGGTTGGTTTCTTCAAGGAAGTCATGTCCGCCGGATCAACGTTGTCCTTATAGAACTTCAACCCCTCTGCTGCACAAACCGACTTAGCATAGGTCGCATCACCTTCCTCACACTCCAAAGCGACCTTGCGGCTTCCATGTATTGTGATAGTCCCTTTATGACCCGGCATCTTGAGCTGCAGATAAACATAACAGGGTCGTGCCTTAACTTAGCATAAGCCGGCCGCCCAAACAGGGCATGATACGGGCTTTGGAATTTCGCCACTTAGAAAGTCAATGTCTCTAATCTTGAGTCATACTCATCTCCAAAAGCGACCTCCAGAGCTATTTTACCAACTGGATAGGCTGATTTGCCAGGCACCACACCATGGAAAACAGTGTTCGATGGTTTAAGGTTCTTATCTGTCAACCCCATACGACGGAAGGTGTCATAATATAAGATGTTGATACTACTGCCTCCGTCCATGAGCACCTTAGTGAACTTATAACCTCCAACCTGAGGCGCCACCACCAACGCCAAATGACCCGGATTGTCAACCTGGTGCGGGTGATCCTCTCGGCTCCAGGCGATAGGCTGCTCAGACCATCGTAAATAATGAGGCACTGCCGGTTCAACCGAGTTCACCGCTCGTTTATGAAGCTTCTGATCGCGTTTGCATAAGCTGGTGGTGAAAACGTGGTACTGTCCACCATTCAACTGCTTTGGGTGACTTTGGTACCCTGACTGTTGCTGTTGCGGTCCTTGTTGGCTATAACCACCCTGGTTGCTCTGATTGCCTTGATTGCCATGTCTACCCTGATTGCCTTGGAATCCTGAACCGGGATTACCTCCTCCATAACCCGGCCCATAGGACCCGGGTCCTGAACCACCGGATGGTCCATGATCATTCCGGAAGAGGTCTGAATTTTTGAATTCTCGCATGATATTACAATCTTTCCAGAGGTGCCTGGCCGGTTTATCCTGCGTTCCAGGATGCTTCGGGCAGGGCTGGTTCAACAAGTAATTCAGGCGCTCCGGATTAGGACTAGGCTCTGCCCTTCTCGGGGGCGGCTTTCCTTTACGACGCTGACCATTACCCTGTGTATTGGTGTTAGCCACCAAATCTGAATTATGATCTGCTTTCCGCTTACCATTATTATTGTGGCCCGTCGGGTTATGCTGCTGCCCCTTGGCGTTGCCGCTCTTCTTTCCCTTCCCCGGCTTGTCATCGTCCGACTCGGGGTCCTTGGTACTATCAGAATCAGCATACTTAACCAGAGCAGCCATAAGTGTTCCTATATCATTGCAGTGACGCTTGAGCCGTCCCAACTTCAACTTTAAAGGCTGAAACCGACAATTCCCCTCCAATGTTATAATCGCCGAGTCGGCTTTGATGCGATCCGAAGAATGTAAGATCTCTGAAACCCGACGCACCCAATGGGTTGTTGACTCGCCTTCTCCCTGGACGCAGGAGGCTAAGTCCACAATTGACATAGGTTGCTTGCACGTGTCTTTGAAGTTTGCTATAAACCGGGCTTTCAACTCAGCCCATGTCTCGATGGAATTAACTGGTAAGCCTTTCAACCACGTGCGAGCTGTTCCATCCAACATCATAGCGAAATATTTCGCGCAGGCCGCTTCATCCACATCTAACATCTCCATAGCCATCTCATAACTCTCGATCCATGACTCGGGAGGCAAATCAGCGGTGTAATTAGGCACCTTACGGGGGCCCTTGAAATCCTTGGGCAGCCGTACATTGCGCAAATCCCGGACGAGGCAGGGCACCCCCAAGAGCTGAAAGTAAGGCCTTGCTCTACGGAAACCACCGGACGAACCGGAGTGAGCTGACGGTCCTGCGCAGCCAACTCGGCTTCACGACGTGCTCCGTTGTTCACCACATCCTGAGCATGTGCCCCACCACGCGCCGGATTAGGCCCTCGAGGAGCGTCTCGGTTCTGCGCACTGCTTGACACAGCCGGTTCATCAATGTGCCTGCTATAACTCCGGCTCGGGCGTGGGGTTGAATGAATTCTGTCTCGGCTATATGAATAAGCCTGCTGCTGCATCATAGCCGTCTGAAGAAGATCCCTAGCACGCCGTGTTACAACCGCCGCTGGGGATTCACCCTCCATTGGGATAGCGGCTAATCGTGATGCGGCCGCGATCATATTATCCAAAGGGGTGGAGAAGTGACTCGGTGGTGCCGGTACAATCTGCAGCGGGTTATGGGTCCGTCGAGGGGGATCCGTCATCCATGGCTGATCTGGTGCTCCGGTCCTCGGCGCCTCAATCCGTTTCACCGCTGCCGGATTACTGGTTCCTGCTCCTGGCGTTCCAAAGAGATTCATTGCCTCATAAACCGGTGGTAGTCGTGACCGATGCCTTCTCCTTAACACGTCGTTTGAAGCGTTCTGATCCAACAGGAGTCGATAATTTTCCGCCTGAATCCGCTGTGCTTGTGCCTCTAAAGCAACCCACTCCTGAGCCATCCTGGTTTCTTCAGCCGCTAAGTCCTCCTTAGCGTGAGTTATCTGATCCTGCAGCTTCGCCACCTCCGCATTATGCTGATCTTGCGTATCAGCGGTAACTTGTGTGGTCAGTAAGGCCATCGAGGCGTCCAATAAATCGGACAAGATTTGGGCCGGCCGGCGCGCGGGGCCTCCCGCCCCAGTTGCCGATCCGGAAATTATTGCTGCCGCGGTTGAAGATTGCAACGTGGGCTGAGTTCCAGCCATGAAGATCGCAACCCGGTTTACCGGTTCAAAGGGGTCCGGAATACTATCGCCATCGGAATAGCCCCCAAACTGGCCATCTTGCAGTTGGTACAGTGACTCGGTCTCCCCGGTGAACGACTCGTCATCTGAGTGGACGACGGTCTCGCCATCGGACGCCGGTTCAAGTTCTGCACCATTGATGAAGCCTTCGAACGCACGCTTCACGGCGGGCTGAACCCGGGCAGGGCTTGCACGCTGAGCCGTCTCGACGAGGTCGATGCAGATGTCCGGCTCAGGGCCCAGTTTGCCGATCTTGCCGATGAAGACGTGAATTCCTCCAAAGGGGACCCGGTACCCGTACTCGATTGAGCCGGCCTCGGGGCCCCAGCCTGCGTCGTTGATGTAGAGCTTTCCGCGACGACTCTTGGTCATCCCGCCCATGGCGTATCCCTTGAGCCCTTCGAAATTGCCCTTCAAGAACTTGAAACCATCGCGCGATAGCCCCACGGTGGGCGCCAACTGTCGTGGAATTGTCACGGCAGATGTCCTAGCGAAAGGACTTAGTCGTGGAGCCATCGCAACGGGTTAGCTTAAAGGGGTTAAACCGGACAAGGGACACGAGAGTTTATACTAGTTTGGCCCCTTACGATGAAGGTAAAAGCCTACGTCTAGTTGTGATGGAATTGCTGGGGTTTCGATGATCAGGGAGCAAATATGCTTTGCCTGAGTCTCGAGTTGTTATCTGTCCTCTGAAACGCTGCAGGGTCGTGCCTTTATATACACAGGTCGACGCCCGCTGGCTTATAGAGTCCCGATGCCGGTTTATACACATACCGGCTCGGTCTCTACTTTGTCATATCTTACAATACAAGCTATGTACTATATGGCGGTTTATAACTACAGGCCTTAATCTACCTTTGGGCCTCGGGCCTTCGAGTCTCTGTAGTAAGCCGCTTTATTCCCTATCTTCATGGGCTTTTATGCATAAACAATCCATTATGGGGATAACCCGGCTTCCTTGGTCGGCTTACACCTAGTAGTAATATCCCCAACAGGCGGGTATAGCAATATTATACCCATACCCGTGTAGTCAATGGGTAAAACATTCTACCCATACCCGTACCCACGGGTATGAAACTTTCACTGTAACCATACCCGACGGGTACCCATACCCATTGAGTACCCAACGGGTAGATCAAATAGTACACAAGTTATTCACAATTTAACATTCATCTACAGCACATTTGACAAAAAACATTGATCTCAACTCAATAACAGATAGATGAGTACATGACAATTATCTCAATTCAAATTAACAATTGGTGACAACTTTAACATAGGTTCACATGCTCATGACACAGCTTTAACATAGGTACATGATACGTCTCCAATGTATCTATAATTTTTGATTGTTCCATGCTATTATATTATCCATCTTGGATGTTTAATGGG
This sequence comes from Triticum aestivum, assembly GCF_018294505.1. Classification (NCBI taxonomy): domain Eukaryota; kingdom Viridiplantae; phylum Streptophyta; class Magnoliopsida; order Poales; family Poaceae; genus Triticum; species Triticum aestivum. The sequence goes on along the minus strand of NC_057811.1, from coordinate 404,738,518 downwards.
CTTTACTATGCACTTTTATATTATTTTTGGGACTAACCTATTGACCCAGAGCCCAGTGCTAGTTTCTGTTTTTTCCCTTGTTTCAGTGTTTCGCGGAAAAGGAAAATCAAACGGAGTCCAAACGGAATGAAACCTTCAGAAAAGTTATTTTTGGGAAGAAAGCAATACAGGAGACTTGGAGTGCACGTCAGGAGATCAACAAGGAGAGCACGAGGCAGGGGCGCGCCCACCCCCCTGGGCGCGCCCTCCACCCTCGTGGGCCCCTCGTGGCTCCCCTTACCGACTTCTTTCGCCTATATATGTCCATATACCCTAAAAACATCAGGGAGCAGAATAGATCGGGAGTTCCGCCGCCGCAAGCCTCTGTAGCCACCAAAAACCAATCGGGACCCTGTTCCGACACCCTGCCGGAGGGCGGATCCCTCACCGGTGGCCATCTTCATCATCCCGGCGCTCTCCATGACGAGGAAGGAGTAGTTCACCCTCGGGGCTAAGGGTATGTACCAGTAGCTATGTGTTTGATCTCTCTCTCTCTCTCTCGTGTTCTTGATTCGGCACGATCTTGATATATCACGAGCTTTGCTATTATAGTTGGATCTTATGATGTTTCTCCCCCTCTACTCTCTTGTAATGGATAGAGTTTTCCGTTTGAAGTTATCTTATCGGATTGAGTCTTTAAGGATTTGAGAACACTTGATGTATGTCTTGCATGTTCTTATATGTGGTGACAATGGGATATTCACGTGATCTACTTGATGTATGTTTTGGTGATCAACTTGCAGGTTCCGCAACATTGTGAACTTATGCATAAGGGTTGGCACACGTTTTCGTCTTGACTCTCCGGTAGAAACTTTGGGGCACTCTTTGAAGTTCATTGTGTTGGTTGAATAGATGAATCTGAGATTGTGTGATGCATATCGTATAATCATACCCACGGATACTTGAGGTGACATTGGAGTATCTAGGTGACATTAGGGTTTTGATTGATATGTGTCTTAAGGTGTTATTCTAGTATGAACTCTTGAATAGATCGATCCGAAAGAATAACTTTGACGTGGTTTCGTACCCTACAATAATCTCTTCATTTGTTCTCCGCTATTAGTGACTTTGGAGTGACTCTTTGTTGCATGTTGAGGGATAGTTATATGATCCAATTATGTTATTATTGTTGAGAGAACTTGCACTAGTGAAAGTATGAACCCTAGGCCTTGTTTCAACGCATTGCAATACCGTTTTCGCTCACTTTTATCATTAGTTACCTTGCTGTTTTTATATTTTCAGATACAAAAACCTATATCTACCATCCATATTGCACTTGTATCACCATCTCTTCGCCGAACTAGTGCACCTATACAATTTACCATTGTATTGGGTGTGTTGGGGACACAAGAGACTCTTTGTTATTTGGTTGCAAGGTTCTTTGAGAGAGACCATCTTCATCCTACGCCTCCCACGGATTGATAAACCTTAGGTCATCCACTTGAGGGAAATTTGCTACTGTCCTACAAACCTCTGCACTTGGAGGCCCAACAACGTCTACAAGAAGAAGGTTGTCTAGTAGACATCAAGCTCTTTTCTGGCGCCGTTGCCGAGGACGTGAGTGCTTGAAGGTATATCTCTAGATCTTGCAATCGAATCTTTTAGTTTCTTGTTTTATCACTAGTTTAGTTTATAAAAGAAAACTACAAAAAAATGGAATTGAGGTTACCTCATATGCTTCATCTTTTTAATGTCTTTCGTGAAAATGATGGGAAGGAAAATTGTGTTCAAGTACTAGAAGAAGAATTACATAGAATGCTTGGCATAAAATATGTGAATGATGAGCATGATTGCAATATTGTTAGTATGAATACTTTGAATACCCATGATGCTAATGATATGCAAAGCCACAAGCTTGGGGAAGCTATGTTTGATGAAGATGATATTTTTTGTCCCCCAAGCTTTGATGAGCAAATTTACTATGATGAAAGCATGCCTCCTATCTATGATGATTATTGTGATGACACGTATGCTTTAAAAAATAATGATAACCATGAAACTTGTCATCTTGATCTTAATTTTCAATCACATGATAGTTATTTTGTTGAGTTTGCTCCCACTACTATTGATGAGAATAAATTTGCTTATGTGGATTGTAGTAAAATTTCTATGCAAGTAGATCATGAAAAGAATGCTTTAGGTGCTGGTTATATTTTTGAATTCATTCATGATGCTACTGAAAATTATTATGATAGAGGATCATATGCTTCTACATATGGCAATAATATCAAGTTTCCTCTCTATGTGTTGAAAATCTTGAAGATTTGCTTGTTTTGCCTTCCTATGCTAGTTGATTATTGTTCCCATAAGTTGTTTGCTCACAAAATCCCTATGCATAGGAAGTGGGTTAGACATAAATGTGCTAGTCATATTCTTCATGATGCTTTCTTTATGTTTCAATTCTTATCTTTTATGTGAGCATCATTGAAATCATCATGCCTAGCTAGGGGCGTTAAACGTTAGCGCTTGTTGGGAGGCAACCCAATTTTATTTTAGTTTCTTGCTTTTTGGTTCTGTTTAGTAATAAATAATCCATCTAGCTTCTGTTTAGATGTGGTTTTATGTTTTAATTAGTGTTTGTGCCAAGTAAGACCTATAGGATCTTCTTGGATGATAGTTATTTGACCTTGCTGAAAATTCCAGAAACTTTCTGTTCACGAAAACAATTGTTTAAAATCACGAGAACGTGCTAAATACTGATTCCAATTGCACATCAATAATCAAATTATCTAGGTCGTCCTATTTTGGTAGATTTTTCTGAGTTCTAGAAGTTTGCGCTAGTTACAGATTACTACAGACTGTTCTGTTTTTGACAGATTCTGTTTTTCGTGTGTTGTTTGCTTATTTTGATGAATCTATGGCTAGTAAAATAGTTTATAAACCATATAGAAGTTGGAATACAGTAGCTTTAACACCAATACAAATAAATAATGAGTTCATTACAGTACTTTGAAGTGGTGTTTTGTTTTCTTTCGCTAACGGAGCTCACGAGATTTTCTGTTAAGTTTTGTGTTGTGAAGTTTTCAAGTTTTGGGTAAAGATTCGATGATTCGTCTTCGTTCATCGGTAACTTTACTTGGAGCTATATTTTTATTCACCACATGATATGTGTTTTGCTTGGAGCGTCATGTTATTTTATTTACATTTGCTTGCTGTTGGAATAAAGTATCAAGATCTGAAATTCCTAAATGGGAGAGTCCTTACATAGCTAAATAATTATTCGACTACTCATTGATCTTCACTTATATCTTTCGGAGTAGTTTGTTGTTTGCTCTAGTGCTTCACTTATATCTTTTAGAGCACGGCGGTGGTTTTGTTTTATAGAAACTATTATACTCTCATGCTTCACTTATATTATTTTGAGAGTCCTAAACAGCATGGTAATTTGCTTTTGTTATGAATTTAGGGATATAATAAAAACTTTCATATATAGTGCATTGAATACTAAGAGAAGTTTGATGCTTGATGATTGTTTTGAGATATGGAGGTAGTGATATTAAAGTTGTGCTAGTTGAGTAGTTGTGAAATTGAGCAATACTTGTGTTGAAGTTTGCAAGTCCCATAGCATGCACATATGGTAAACGTTATGTAACAAATTTGAAACATGAGGTGTTCTTTGATTGTCCTCCTTATGAGTGGCGGTCGAGGACGGGCGATGGTCTTTTCCTACCAATCTATCCCCCTAGGAGCATGCGCGTAGTGCTTGGTTTTTGATGACTTGTAGATTTTTGCAATAAGTATGTGAGTTCTTTATGACTAATGTCGAGTCCATGGATTATACGCACTCTTACCCTTCCATCATTGCTAGCCTCTTCGGTACCGTGCATTGCCCTTTCTCACATTGAGAGTTGGTGCAAACTTCGGCGGTGCATCCAAACCCCGTGATATGATACGCTCTTTCACACATAAACCTCCTTATATCCTCCTCAAAACAGCCACCATACCTACCTATTATGGCATTTCCATAGCCATTCCGAGATATATTGGCATGCAACTTTCCACCGTTCCGTTTATCATGACACGTTCATCATTGTCATATTGCTTTGCATGATCATGTAGTTGACATCGTATTTGTGGTAAAGCCACCGTTCATAAATTTCTCATACATGTCGCTCTTGATTCATTATTATCCCGGTATACCGCCGGAGGCATTCATATAGAGTCAAACTTTGTTCTAGTATCGAGTTGTAATCATTGAGTTGTAAATAAATAGAAGTGTGATGATCATCATTCATAGAGCATTGTCCCAAAAAAAAGAGAAAGGCCAAAAAAAAGAATGCCCAAAAAATAAAAAAATAAAAGGGACAATGCTACTATCCTTTTTCCACACTTGTGCTTCAAAGTAGCACCATGATCTTCATGATAGAGAGTCTCTTGTTTTGTCACTTTCATATACTAGTGGGAATTTTTCATTATAGAACTTGGAAAAATGGACTGAGTTTGAAAAATTCCAGTAGCTATGTGTTTGATCTCTCTCTCTCTCTCGTGTTCTTAATTCGGCACGATCTTGATGTATCCCGAGCTTTGCTATTATAGTTGGATCTTATGATGTTTCTCCCCCTCTACTATCTTGTAGTGGATTGAGTTTTCCCTTTGAAGTTATCTTATCGGATTGAGTCTTTAAGGATTTGAGAACACTTGATGTGTGTCTTGCATGTGCTTATCTATGGTGACAATGGGATATTCACGTGATCTACTTGATGTATGTTTTGGTGATCAACTTCCGGGTTCCGTAACATTGTGAACTTATGCATAGGGGTTGGCACACGTTTTCGTCTTGACTCTCCGGTAGAAACTTTGGGGTACTCTTTGAAGTTCTTTGTGTTGGTTGAATAGATGAATCTGAGATTGTGTGATGCATATCGTATAATCATACCCACGGATACTTGAGGTGACATTGGAGTATCTAGGTGACATTAGGGTTTTGATTGATATGTGTCTTAAGGTGTTATTCTAGTACGAACTCTTGAATAGATCGATCCAAAATAATAACTTTGAGGTGGTTTCGTACCCTACAATAATCTCTTCGTTTGTTCTCCGCTATTAGTGACTTTGGAGTGACTCTTTGTTGCATGTTGAGGGATAGTTATATGATCCAATTATGTTATTATTGTTGAGAGAACTTGCACTAGTGAAAGTATGAACCCTAGGCCTTGTTTCAACGCATTGCAATACCGTTTTCGCTCACTTTTATCATTAGTTACCTTGCTGTTTTTATATTTTCAGATTTCAAAAACCTATATCTACCGTCCATATTGCACTTGTATCACCATCTCTTCGCCGAACTAGTGCACCTATACAATTTACCATTGTATTGGGTGTGTTGGGGACACAAGAGACTCTTTGTTATTTGGTTGCAAGGTTGTTTGAGAGAGACCATCTTCATCCTACGCCTCCCACGGATTGATAAACCTTAGGTCATCCACTTGATGCAAATTTGCTACTGTCCTACAAACCTCTGCACTTGGAGGCCCAACAACGTGTACAAGAAGTAGGTTATGTAGTAGACATCAGTACACTTGTAATTCACGGGTAAGGTTCACATGTCGGTAACGAGTAGGGTATGGGTATATCCATGGGTAAAAGGCTATACTCGTGCCCTACCCATGACTTAATGGGTAGGGTATGGGTACTTTCCGCGGGTATAAATTTGTGCCCATACCCTACCCATGCGGGTACAGTACCCGCGGGTACCCGTACCCATGGGTAAAATTGCCATCCTTACTCCAATAGATGTTGTAGATGCAAAAGTAACTAATTTTTTCATCTCCAAGGCCCAAAAATCTCTCTCCAATGTGTGATGTAGATGCAAAAGAAATTACATCTCCACCCCCAGGAGACATAAATACAATACCTGGAGATGCAAATTTGCATCTCCACATACAGGAGATGTAAAATCGGCGGCCACGCACCAACTACCCAACTGCCTTCATTTGGCTTCCACCGACCGCATGCCACTCGCCTCCCGCCCGTCCGCCTCCCGCTGCCATAGCCGACGATGATGACCCCGTCGTTGGTGGTCTGAACCACCTCGCCGCAGCCGCCGCCTCCGCGACCACCTTCCCCAATCCAGCCTCCGCCTCCATGCCGCCCCCATGCCGGCGCCCCGATTTTGCGCCACCCTAGCCGGTCGCCATCACGCCTGAGTTGCCAGTGAAGAAGCAGCGGGCCGCCAAACCCCGCGGTGGAGGCGTGAAGCAGCCGGCGGCGTGGGGGCGCAACCTGGTGTTGAGCAAAAGTCGGGCGGCCAAGAATTTGAAGATGGACGCGAATGCGTCGGCCGATTGGCTACGGCCGCTGGCCTTGGCATCCTCCTCCAGCCAAGGAGCCCCTCCTCCACCTCCGCCGCCGCCACCGCCTACCATGGAGGAAGATGCGTTCATTCCGACGGCCACCCCATCCAACGTGTTCGACGAAATGTCGCAAAGGTAAAAAAATCTTTGAATTTCTTTTCTGCTCTTGTTTGTTCTTTCAGTTTTTGAACGAATAGAATGTGAGGCTGAATACGTGTACGTCCATTTGTAGTCTTGATGATGAAGCTTTCATGCGCTCGACAAATGTGTCAAATGATGATTATTTCTCACCTGAGTATGCATCACAAGAATATGGTACTCAATGTGGTGATGATAATATCGACATGGACGAAGAGGGCTTCGCTATGAAGGGAAGAACCGCAAATTATACCAACACCGAAGATGTGTTGATTTGCATCGCATGAAAAAAGTCTCTCTTTATGCATCCGTTGGGACCAACCAAGCCGCGAACACATATTGGCAACGCATCAAGGAGTTCTTCGATGAGCGTACACTAGAGGCCACTTTTGATCAGGGGACTCTCTTCGTCAACATTGGGTCCTCATCAATGATGAATGCCAAAAGTGGGCCGGTTGCTTGGCAAATGCTGGTCGGATGAACCCGAGTGGTTGCGGTGGTAGTGAGTTCGTAATCATTTGCTACTTGTGTATGCTTTCTCTACTTTCCACAAATATTGAAATGTTCCATAATTTGATGATGACATCTTCATTGTTTTCTTGTAGAAAATGATTGCGCAAGGATTATTTAGAGAGAGGAATAACATAGGAGAGAAGAGGAAGAAGAAAGGAAAAGCTTTCACTTTCCATCATTGCTACAAAGAGTCCAAGGATGAGAAGTGGAAAAATAGAGAAGTTTTTGATGCTTCGAAGAAGAAAAATGTGATAATGGAGGATGAAGAAGATTGCCCCAGTGAGGAGAGAAGGAGCCCACTCCTCACTCAGCGATTAAATCATATAGGCCCTATGGAACTAAGAAAGTGAAGGGTTCCAAGGCCGGAGACGGTGATCTTAAAGAAGGGTTTGACACCATTGTCATTGCAAGGAAAGAGTATGCCGAAGAGAAAAATGTTGAATTTAAAAGAAATGGGTGAGAGGGGAGAAGCGGAGCGGCGGAGGGCAGCGGCCGAGGAGAGAAGTGTTGAATTAGAGGAGAGGAAGGCGGCAGCCCAAGAGTACAAGATGGTGAAAGAGAAGGCACTCAAGTTTATGTTCATGGACACGTATACTCTTGATCCCAATGCAAAGGCGTATGTCGAGCTTTGTCATGATGAAATGATCATGAGGAAGAAAATGCTCATGAGAAACATGATGGGAGGAGGAATGAGAGGAGGAATGGAATGTGCCATGGGAGGAATGGGAGGTGGAATGGGTGGCTACATGAATATGATGGGAGGCGCCATGAATGCATTTGGTGGCAACATGGGAGGTGGCTTTGGTAGCAACATGAGTGGCATGTGCGGTGGCTTTGGTGGCAACATGAGTGGCATGGGTGGTGGCTTTGGTGGCAACATGGGTGGCAATGGAGGTGGCTTTGGCGGCAACATGAGATGCGTGGCAGGTGGCTTCCGTGGCAACATGAGCGGAATGGAGGTGGCTTCAGTGGCAACATGAGTGGCATGGGAACTGGCTTTGGGAACAAGATGAGCATGGGAGGTGGCAATGAAGGTGTGTTCGGTGGACTTTGCAGCAACGAGACTTCAACTCATGAAAACGTCGATAAAGAAGCCATTGATGATGATGATCATACCAGCATCCACAATGATGCTAGTGGCAACAGAGAGGATGAAAATTGAGTGATATGTTTGATGTTTATGTGCATTTCAATTTATTATACCCAGAACTATTGGGAAATGTAGCATGCAATTTAAAAAAAAGCCTATGCTCACGCAAGATCTTTCTAGGAGATGCAAAGCAATGAGAGGGGGAGAGTGTATCTACGTACCCTCATAGACCGAAAGCAGAAGCGTTTGTTAACGCGGTTGATGTAGTCGAACTTCTTCTCGTTCCGACCGATCAAGCACCGAACGTACAGCACCTCCGAGTTCTCCACACGTTCAGCTCGATGACGTCCCTCGGACTCTTGATGCAATAAAGTATCGAGGGAGAGTTTCGTCAGCACGACGACATGGTGATGGTGATGGTGAAGTGATCCGCGCAGGGCTTCGCCTAAGCACAACGTGAATATGACCGGAGGCGTAAACTGTGGAGGGGGGCGCCGCACACGGCTAACTATGTTTGTTGTGTGTTCTAGGCACCCCCTCCCCACATATATATAGGTGGGAGGGGGAGGGGGACAGCCATGGGGCACCCCAAGTAGGAGGAATCCTACTTGGGGGCCTTGTCCAATTCGCCCCCCTACCATCTTTTCCGGAGAGGGAAGGGAAGGCGAGAGAGGAGGGAAGGGAGGGGGAGGCCGAATTGCCTCCCCTTCCTTCTCTCTTCCCCCTTTCCCTTCCCCTTCCTATTTGGCCAGCAAGGGGGCGCAGCAGCCCATGCTGGCTGATGTGTTTCCCCTCTTGGCCCAATAGGCCCATATAGTTTGTCGGGGGTAGTCCGGAACCCCTTCCGGTGACCCGATACATACCCGGTACCCCCTGAACACTTTCGGTATCCAAATACTATCGTCCTATATATGAATCTTTACCTCTCGACCATTTCGAGACTCCTAGTCATGTCCGTGATCTCATCCGGGACTCCGAACAACATTCGGTCACCAAATCACATAATTCATATAATACAAATCGTCAACATTAAGCGGGCGGACCCTATGGGTTAGAGAACTATGTAGACATGACCGAGACAGTTCTCCGATCAATAACCAATAGAGGAACCTGGATGCTCATATTGGTAACTACATATTCTACGAAGATCTTTATCAGTCGAACCATAATGACAACATACGTTATTCCCTTTCTCATCGGTATGTTACTTGCCCGATATTCGATCTTCGGTATCTTCAAACCTAGTTCAATCTCGTTACCGGCAAGTCTCTTTACTCGTTCCGTAATACATCGTCCCGCAACTAACTCATTAGTGACATTGCTTGCAAGGCTTATTATGATGTGCATTACAGAGAGGGCCCAGAGATACACTACAAAAAAAAGACACATCCGTGACATTTTGGGCCGAACGAATTTTTTTTCTTTCATACATATGACACTTCTATGACGATAATTGTGACAAAACCCGGTATCATCATAGATGTGGTGGGCTCCTACTTCTATGACAAAAAATCATGACAGAAAATGGGCTTTTCGTCCTGGGCGGGCCGGAGACACAACTACATGACATCCTTTGGGCCGTCCATGACGGAAAAAACCGTGGTAGAAGCGAGGGCGAGGAAAATTTTGGGGAGTTCCCGGTTACGGTGGGAGGTCGGGGGCTGAGCGATGCGCATTTCTCTCGTACACGTACGCGCGTGTGTGCGAGGCGTTGGCTCTAACTGAACCCGAGCGAGGCCTTGGGCTCTAACTGAACCCGAGTGATTGCACTGCAGGCTACGCGTTACTGAACCCGAGCGATCGATCGATGGCTGTTAACTGAAACCGATCGAGCGATTCCTTCGCTACTGCTGCTAACTGAAGCCGATCGATGCTGCCTCTGGATGAACAGTGAGCGTTGCTGGGGGGTTTGGATGAATAGTTTCCGGTGGGGGTGGATGAACAGAGGACCCCGTGGTGTTGCCTCTGGATGAACAGGACCCCTTTTTATCGAGCCGGTTGGGGCTGGATGAACAGTACCCCGTGGAGGGCAGGATGAACAGGACCACCCCGTGGAGGCCATAATGAACAGTAGATGGTGGAGGGCTGGATGAACAGTAGCCCGTGGAGGGGTGGTTGAACAGGAGCCCGTGGAGAGGGCTGGTTGAACATTAGCCGGTGGAGTAGCGCGTGGTGGAGGCTGGATGAATAGGAGCCCGTGGATGAACAGTCGCAGGTGGAGGCTGGAGGAGGTCGACGGTGGATGAATAGTAGCCCGTGGAGGTGGGAGGGGGTCGATAGTGGAGATGAACAGTGTCCCGTGGAGTCCCGTTTTGCGGTACGCCACACCCCTCCCGATGAACAGGACCCCCGTTTCGACCGTAGCGCTCCAACACAAGTCTGTTTCCTCCGTTTTGCGGTACGCCACACCCCTCCCGATCAACAGGACCCCTGTTTCGACCGTAGGAGGTCGATTTCCTCCATTTTGCGGTACGCCAGACACCTCCCGATGAACAGGATCCCGTTTCAAACGTGGCCGGTCGAACACAAGGCCGTTTCCTCCGTTCTGCGGTATGCCAGGCCTCGTTTCCATCGGCAGTTCCGTCCAAGCCCGCCCGATGAACACGACGATGCATTCCGTTCCGACCCAGCCGGTTGGCTCCCCATGAACACGAAGATGACATTGTTTCTCCGTTTCCACCCAGCCATGTACACGAGCCCTGGCCGTACGTATGCGTGAGTAGGCGTTCGAGACCCTGGCCGTATTTTCTTTCTTGCACATTGGCCGTTGTGCGTACGTGTACATGCTACATGCGCGCCTCTACTACGACACGTGCGCGCCTCTACATCGACCAGTATGTATGTACACGTTCGCGACCAGAATGAGAATGCGACGTACGCTTCGACCAGGTGGGTCCCGACTGTCAGGCACTTCCTTGCCTGCGAAGATGTAGCTGGTGGGTCCCAGCAGTCAGGGGGCAAATCGTTTTTTTGCCCGGACGCACTTCCTTGCGTGCGAAGATGTAGCTGGTGGGTCCCAGCAGTCAGGGGGAAACGTTTTTTCGCGAAATACAGTGGCCCGTCCGGTGGGTCCCAGCTGTCAGGTGGAGGAATCATTATTTTCCGCGTAATAAGAAGGCACTTCCTTGCTGCGGCCGTGGAGCCAGCTGTCAGCCTCTCCATGTACAGTCCACGTCCGATGGAAGTCGTTCCTTGACCACGTTGACCACGCCGCGCCGAGAGCACCAGGGCGGTGGACGACGACAAGGCCTAGGAAGGGGGCGACGGGGAGCCGGGGAAGACGCGGCAGTGGAAGCCCGCCCAAAGAGGAGTACGAGGGTTCACTGGTTGGGCATTGTGAGGCTGCCGTCGCCGCAGGGCCTGGCCAGCGGTGGGAATAGTAGGGGGCGGTGAGGCCTCCGCGGCAGCACAGCCGGCCACGGGAGGCAGGAGCATGCGGCATGACCGGCGCTGCTTTGGGCGGCTGGAGCATGAAGACCATAGGTTGAAGAAGCACTATGGCCGTTGGATGGACATCGTACGGTCACTGGAGCTAGAATCGTTCATATTGACTAAAGTTGACAAAGGCCCCCATCCCAGTCAACTTAGTAGGCCCACAAGTCAGCCTCCCACCATGGTGGGTCCCAGCTAGCAGGGGGAGTGTTCATTTTTTTGTGCGTAATAAGGAGGCACTTCCTTGCGTGCGAACATATAGCTGGTGGGTCTGAGCTGTCAGCAGCGGTAACGTTTTTTTTTTGCGAAATACAGAGGCCCTTTCGGTGGGTCCCTGATATCAGGTGGAGGAATCATTATTTTGCGCGTAATAAGGAGGCATTTTCTTGCGTGCAGCCGTGGACCCAGCTGTTAGGCTCTCCACGTACCGTCCACTTCAGATGCAAGTCGGTCGTTGACCATGTTGACCAGGCCGCGCCGAGAGCACCAGGGCGGTGGACGACGGCGAGGCCAGCCACGGGGAGGAGGGAGCAGGCTGTCCCGCCGGCGCTTGTTTGAGCGGCTGGAGCAGGAAGAGCAGAGATTGAAGAAGGACGACGGCTGATGGATGGCCATCCAACAGTCACTGCTTGTGCGTCAACCTTTTTTTTAGGAAAGCCTCAAATCTGTGGAAAACAGCATACAACCCATCTACCATTATTTCTAATAATTTACAGCCCATTTGCTAATTATTAAGGTTTTCTTTGGAGCCCATATTCTTTTTGTTAGCATTACAGCCCATATTGTGGCCACTGTTAAAAAATTATACGAAATTTTGCAGATTTCGGTGCGGTCTGAACTGTTTTTAATCCTGAAATTTTGACTCACATTCAAACTGATTTTAAAAATAAATGTATATCAATATAAAATCCAACAAATTCCCCACGCATAAAAATTAATGTAATTTAAAATCTCGAAATGAAAAAAAAGATATTTGAAACTAATTGCCGGTTTGATGTGTTTTAAAAATGTACAACCCATTTCTCATTACTGATGGGCCATTTTCTCGGCCAGCCGAATGAAAGCTCTCCTCGTCTTGAAAGATTTGCAGCCCAACAGGCCTGACAAAGCGACTTACTTGGCAAATCACAAAAAAATTGGGCTGTGGCCGTGGACCTAGCTGTCAGCCTCTCCAAGTACAGTACTCTTCCGATGGAAGTCGTTCCTTGACCACGTTGACCACGCCGCGCAGAGAGCACCACGGCGGTGGACGACGGCGAGGCCTAGGAAGGGGACGACGCGGAGCCGGGGAAGACGCGGCAGTGGAAGCCCGTGCGGAGAGGAGTACGAGGGTTCACTGGTTCGGCTGCGGTGTGAGGCTGTCGTCGCCGCAGGGCCTGGCCAGCGGTGGGAATAGTAGGGGCGGTGAGGCCTCCGTGGCAGCACAGCCGGCCACGGGAGGCAGGAGCATGCGGCACGACCGGCGCTGCTTTGGGCGGCTGGAGCAAGAAGACCAGAGGTTGAAGAAGCACTACGGTCATTGGATGGACATCGTACGTCACTAGAGCTAGAATCGTTCATATTGACTAAGTTGACAAAGCCCTTTGTCCCCGTCAACTTAGTAGGCCCACAAGTCAGCCTCCCACCAAGGTGGGTCCCAGCTAGCCGGGGGAGTATTCTTTTTTTGTGCGTAATAAGGAGGCACTACCGGTGGGTCCGAGCTGACAGCGGGGGGAACGTTTTTTTCGCGAAATACGGCGGCCCGTCAGGTGGCACTACAAACAAATATACACTTCCATGATGATACGTGTTTGTCACAGTAGGTCGCGTTTTTTGTCATGCATGTACATCCATGACAAATTTATGACAGAATCAAGATAGTCATACCTGTGCTGTCGTAGAAGTGTTCCATGACATTACCAAAATTATCATCACGGAAGTGTCCACTTCCATGACGATAAATCACGCGTCACAGAAGTGCTTTCGTCAAGGGTGACCGACATGTGGCATCCACCGTAACGGAACGCCGTTAAGCTATCGGGCCGGGTTTTGGATCTGATAACCCGTTAATAGCCCCGGCCAATGGGGATTTTCCACGTGTAAAATCATCATTGGCTGGAGGAAACACGTGTTGGCTCATCGTTGGGACAGATGTCATCCACTCATTGGACAGAAGGCGCCTATGATACGTCGACACGTGGCACGGCCCAACAGAGGACCATTCCTATGAAAAGGCCGGCCCATTTGACTTGGTCAAAAGGTGGCGGGCCGGCCCATGGAAAGCCTGTTAATGGCATGTTCGCATATAGCCCATTTACAGCCCGCTAACCCAAGGCTCGTTACGCCCTATCCGAATTAGGCCCAGTAGCGTCATCTGGGCCATCCAATATGATTCCAGCCCGTTTTCACTTCTGGCCCATGTATGGCCCATGACGTCTTTCGGCCCATATGAGGCCCTATGTTACTCTTGGCCTATTAACGACCCGTGGTGAAACTGGCCCGTAATGAACAGTGTATCACTTTACACCCATTAACGGCCCGTGGTGAAACTGGCCCGTAATGAACAGTGTATCACTTTATACCCATTAACGGCCTGTTATTCCGTTGGGCCGTTTCCAGCCCATGTTATCTTACGGCCTTCTCAGAGCCCATTTATTCTTGGGCTCATTTCCAGCATTCGTTTACTTACGGCCCGTTACTGTCATTTTCTGCTTGTGGGCCAAATTCAGCCCGTGGTTACAGTCGGCCCGTTTGTGGTCTGTTAATACGTTGGGCTGTTTTCATAGCGTCATCAAATACGGCCTATTAACGATGGCCCGTTATGGTCGGCCCATGAACGGATGATTCCAACTCTAGCCCATTACGGCCATAATGCGGCCTGTTATTGGCCCATGTTTGGCCAATCGATCATACGGCCCGTATAAGGCCCATTGATGATATGGCCCGTAGAAGGCCCATTGTTTCTACGGCCCGTAGAAAGCACATTGTTTCTACGGTCCATAGAAGGCCCACTGTTTCTACGGCCCGTAGGAGGCCCAGTGTCACTACAGTAAATATTAGCCCATGGTTATTGTGGCCTAGTTTTAAAAAATAGGTTATTGCAGCCACTAGCAAACCGTGGAAAAAGAACTGCACTGACTACAAGCAAACAAATAAACAAGACAACAAGGAAATAAATAAGCAAGCAACTTATGCTAGGCTATCACGGCTATTACACATATTACATCCACTGGGCATCAAAGTTTGCCACCAGTGATCATAAAGCGCAACGAAGAAGCAGATACAAAAACTGGGCACCATTGCAGTGTAACAAAATAATACTGAACCGAGACCACTTCCAAGACAGTTCAAGAAAGGTTAGCCTTGCGGGGGAACTGCTGCGCAAGCTGCTGAGCAAGGCTGTGAGACCGGCCTAGCATGTCGGTCATAGCTTCCAGGTGTAGCTGTTTAGCGATGAGGTTCTCATTGGTGTTCTCCGCAATCTTTCTTAGAGATAGGACTTCAAGTCGAAGTTGAGTTGCAGAATGCCTTTCTGCTAGAACTTGGGACTGAAGAAGTCGAACTGATTCAGACAACGAATTCTGTGAGCTTGTCTGACTGTTAGTCTCAAGTAACTTGAACACTGCATCAAGACAAGACTTTGGGGTTGTCTCGCTATCTTCAAGATGTTTTGCCTTCTTTGCTGCAATATATGTTGGGTTTGTCTCACATCCTTCAGCAGACTTGTGCATGCCATCAGGCATATCACCCTGAAACAAAGCAGAGAGATGACAGGTTTTGCACGTGTATAAACAAACATGATAACTGTTCTGTCAATTCTATCCAATTTCAAATTAGAAAATAAAGAGTAAGTTCAAAATATCAATAGCATAATTTGGCATTGTTCATAATGCGGGGAGCTTCACCACACTACTGGATTACCATGTCAACATAACAAGCATAGATGAAGGGCAAAGAAAATCATTGTATCTATTTTGGATAATGTGCATGGCATGTTGTTCATATCATCAGCCACATCAGTAAGATAAAACAGGAGATGACAAGGTGCAAACGTGGGCTTCTTACACACTGGATTATAGATCCACAAAAACAAGCATACATATAGGGAGTATTAAGTAATGTGCATGGTATGAATAAGGAATTTGGTTTTACAAGTAAAACTTAGAACTTACGGTTCTTACGAACATGCATTTTGGTAGAAACAGCAAACTAAACAGCAGTAAACGATAGGGAGTATGAGCAAATTAAACAGGAGTTGAGGATAAAGTCTTTAGAAGGACTGACTTACATTAACAGTTAACACCGGCTTTATAATGCCCTTCTCCATGTCAAGGGAAGGATAACTCAAGAATTTCAGCACGGAATCTTCTTCATAAGCATTGCCTGTACTCTACATTTTGTAGAGAGTAATTATAGATATGATAATACTAGAAGGGATAGAGGATAATGAAGATAAGATGCAGATTGATGCTACATAATCAACTACCAATCCCTGGAAGTACAAGCCTTACAGGACAAAATGTACTGACAAGAGCAATGGGCTACACTTCTGCACTGGCATTGTATGTGTATTCTACTTGTTGGTAAGATTAAATATAGATCTGATCTTTTTTAGTAAATGCTGGGCGAGGGAGATAAGATGCAGAATGCTACAAAATGAATCAATCCCTCTTCCCATAATACAAGAGTGTTTTGAACACTGGTGTACTGTACAAAACGTTCTTATATTATGGGACGGATGGAGTAGCTGTTAATGTAAGTACAGTGATAGACCACGTTCATTCCTTACAAGAGGACTGCAGAGCTAAACCTCTTCAAAAGCATTGGGTTGATTCTAAATTTATGTAAGAGTCCATACGAATCTTATAATGTCCACCAAATGGACGATTACGAGGCTAACATGTGTAGTGATGCTACATAATCAAACAGCTATGAAAGTAAGTATGGTCATACAGGGCAAGAGGTACTCACAAGAGCAATGCACTGTGCAGTATAGTTGCGAGATTCTGTGGTCCCTTGAGAACGAATGTTCTTCTGCTAACAGTTTTCGTACAAGTGAGACATTAAGGCAAATGTAGAAATGTAGTTCAAATTGTGATGTGATATCATAGACAGTACCTTACGCTACAGCCGAGACCAATGTGTAACAAGATTATTCCAGTCACCGTCGGATAAATGTAGCACCGGAGACTTCACAGAAATTTCGTTCGGAGGCTTGCCATCGAAGTGCGCTTGCCTCAGGTAGGAACGATACTTCATCAACGAGTGCTTGAAAAGCGCAACCAACCCTTGCTCGTCATCACAATCCAGTTTGCTCCTCGCCTATTTAAAGAATGAAATCTTGTGTCTTCTGTCAGCACAAACATATGCAGTAATGACCATGAATAACATTAATACATTACTTATGCGTAAGTTGCGGAGGAAGACTGGAAATTGTTCTGTGTCTGCAGTATAATCTTTCCATGAAGGAAAGATGCGCACAAAGTTCCTGACAACAACATAAGCTTCGTCTTCTAAACTGGGAAGAAATGGAACAGGGGTCCTATTTGCTGCAATTGGGGCTCCCTCTGGTTCGAAAAGGGATTTGGCAACTGGATTTGGTGTACTCTTTGCTGGAATGGGGGTTTTGCGTCGTACAGCTGGTGCTATGTCAACTGGCATAATCATACTGTTTGCTGCAGTTGGGGTCTGCTGAGTTGGGGCATCAGAAATGACCAGTGTTGTAGGGCTAGAGTCTGCTAGAGTTGGGGTATTTTGTGGTTCAGGTGATATTGCAACTACACCTAATGGGCTATTTGATTTATCAGGTGCCACTACCATTTCCAAATACTATGCTTGTGCTCCTCCACGATCAGCAATCGCCCTCTTCCTTTTGAACGTCTGATACACAAGAACAGCATTTGAATGTATAAATATGGTATGATGACAGATGGAAAATGTACTGAAAATGGATAGGCAGGGCGTACTCACATACACGATGTGTAAACTAAGCTAATGGCATTTCAACAAAGTAGAAGCAATGCAAAGCATCAGTTGCAAGATATGTGCGAGCAATGTAACCTTGGAAAGTTAGAGCAAGTACCTTGATGGGTGAATAAGATAGGGCATCTTCCTCTGACTCCTCCACTAGGGAGCTACATTGACTTAGGTCTCCCTCTAACTCAGAATCACTGTTAGGATCATATTCTGAGCATGAATCTGTAGGTGGAGAGCGTTTGCATTGCATTGCATCCAGACTTGATTTCAGTCCCTTAATGCCAAGTTTAACAGCCATGGCATTGTTCTGCTTTATTCTTTTCATGCGCGCAAGCTCATAATCATTATGATGCTGTTCAGAATCTGAGATTCATGAAACATACAAAGTAGTCAGATTATCTATGGAATGCATTGCGGATTCAACTCGGAGAGTGTCTCCCTATAAACCCCTGCATATGCAAAGTTCACCTCCCCAACCGTGCTGACCAGACCACACACAGAAATACAAACCCCTTATGTCTCTATAACAGGCAGGCACACATTTCAAAACTGAAGTAGGAACATTAGAATCATATGAAATTCGTATTTGAACAAATAAACTAAGCAATTATGAGTGGCGTAATGTTTAGCTTCAAGGGTGGAGTGTTGGTAGTGTGACACAAAGCAAGTAGGCAGATTGTATTCCATGTGAAAGATCGAAACCTATGTAAAAGCTGGAAATGACACTTTCTTTCTATACAATGCAGTGTTCGTTACCCACACATGATGGAAAGATCACATAGAGAAATACTATTCACTCATGTCTACGGTTCCAGTATTTAGAAACAGGGTGGTCCACCCTAAAAGAATATTGACAACAAATATGACAAGGCAAGCATAGATGTAGTGAATCAATCATTTACTTGTGAGCTTACTAGCACAAGTATGCAGAATTGTAACTGCAGTAAGAGACCGTCCAAAATCTGAATGAAGAAGTTTGTCTAGCACTTATTGTTTGCAACTAATCGACGTGAATAATTGGATCTTATATCGAATGAGTAAGAAAGACAAGTAAAATTGTCAACAAAACTGGCTTGCAGTAGTAATCTGGGTCAATGTCACTACGACCAACAATCCAAAATGACTACTTTCTGTTCCGAGGGCCGGAATTTTGAAAACCCTGTGAACTTTAGAGGTACTAAAGATTACCGAAATACATCTGAACCATTAAGTGTAGGTAGCACTGAGCACACAACAAACCCTAATGACAGTCCTGCCTAATGAGTAATGAATCAATTAGAAAATGGGTGATGAGGAGTGGCTGCTGAGTGTTGAGGACGTATCTCAGGATAAATCGGGTTGGCTTGGTGGGTGCTGCACGCCTGAGCCCTGAACGGACTGGGAAGGTAGGCACGGCGGTGCGCCCGGGCAGCGGTGACGCTGTTGGGCGAGCGGCTCCTGGCCTCCTGTTAGTCCGGCGTCTCCTCCTAGAGTCAGGCCATCCGGGGACGGCAAGTCGCCGGCGAGGCAGGCGGCTGGGGGCGAGTAGAGATCGGAAGCGCACAGCAGAACAGAGGGGAATCGGGGCCTGGGACGACCCAAAATCCCAGGGTGGGCCGGCCCACCGTGGGCACCCTATAGAGATACACACCCGAGCAGCGAACATGCATTTGTGAAACTAATTTAGGAACATTTAGCTGACCAATTAAACAACTCTGTTTTAATAATATCAGATTCGTATTTGAACAACTAAGCTTGTTTAGCTTGATGGGTGGAGCAGTGTTATTATGACATGAAGCACGTATTCTGGTCGTATAGTGATCATAAAAGGGGGAAACTCTAAGCATATTTTTTTAGCAAACGAGGGTTTCCCCTCCGATTTCTATTAAAGAAACCACCACGGAACCAACATGATCAATTAAACCCTAAGCATGATCAATTAAACCGTATTATGGCTGTGCCTGGCAGATTTGAAGCTGCAAACCGGAGAAATGATATTTAGCATCCATTGTTTGCTTTGAACTAAGAACTAAATTCTAAGAGCTGAAAAGAAAGTAGAGTAACCAAGTTAAGATCTATTTTCTGGTTGAGATCAAAAAGTTGAGGAGATATGAAGTACCACCTCTCTTGCGGCGCCATGTAGGCATCGGGGGTGCGATGGCTGTCGGTGGCGTTGAAGCAGATCTGCGACGGTAGACGGGTGCATCGGGGGATAAGTCCCGTTGCGGTGGAAGAGAAGGTCGTGTGAGCGGCCCCGGCAAAGAGGACGACGACGCCGATGAAGCGAGAGGACGCGACGCAAGGCTAATGGTCCATCGCCGTGGATGAGAAACGTCCATCTCTAGCAGTGGACGACGCGGTCTTGGTAGGCGCTCCGGCATGGAGGAGGACGGTGGCGATGGATGCGGTGGAGGACGGCGGTGATGGATGGGGTGGCGGACGAAGGCTGGTGTGGGGATGGAGTGTTCAAGCGCGGACGGTGTATGAATGGGAAAATGGAGGAAGAGGTACGGGGAACCATGTTTTTGGGACGCGCCTGTCTGAAATATGGGAAAGTTACGAACTTAGCCCCCGTTTAAAATTTGGACGTCTCGTCGGTTGGGGATAGGACGGTAATCTCGCATCTCGCCAATATTTGCCCAGAGCGATTTCGGGCGAGGAGAGGGTGGTTGGCGCCCATGGTTGGCGCCCACGGTGTATGAACGGGGCTGACAGGTAGGGCGGTTGTGTCACGTCTGAGTGAAGTTACAAACCTGCCCTTATTGAAAATATTTGCCTACATCGATTTTGGGCGAGTCGAGTTTGTTTTGCCGCCCACCGTGTATGAATGGGGAATGGAGGGAGAAATAGAGGTCTTTCGGACGAGCTTGAATCAAATGAGCTTTGCCGCCCATGTTTGACGCCCACCGTGTCAGAATGGGCTCAGAGGCGGTCGTGTCACGTCTAATTGAAGTTACTAACCTACCCCTATTTAGAGCAGTGGAAATCGGGCCGATGGATTGTCCGTGTAATGGGTAGACAGTAATTTCCATCTCCCAAACACTTGGCTTCGGGCAGCCGACGTGGGAGTGGACATTTTGCTGCTTCTTTCGAATTTTGGGACAATAAGCATCCACGTTTACCCTGGCAACTAAATTCGAATCCATTTTGTATTCCTATATGAATCTTTATATATCATTCTCTGTGTTTTCATATATCTTCAAAAGGACGACAAAGATGTATTCCACTGTCATATATGAATATGGTTTACAAATGGCGATACTCAAATTCAGAAACTAGAATCCAGTTTAAGGTGAATTCGAATATTTGGAACACTTCATGTCCAACTCAAATGTCACACGCAGCATAATGTGTACTCCCATTTAGATATGTACACAAGCGATGTATCAAGATTCAAATACCGAGTCAATCAACCAAGACTGTACAGAACTAACAGACATATAAACACTTATAGAGTATATGGATCAATAATATCAACTAACATACATAAGCCAGGCCGCTGTACTTTTTTTTGGCTACAACAGCATCCTTTTTTTAGCCAGCATCTTGGCCCTTTCCAATGCGTGCCACTTATGGTCCATCTATAATACTACTATTGTTGAATGCACATTCAGCCTGATGGGCATATTTGTAGGTCTGGCACAGCAATCCAAATGAAATGTCTCCGAGTCTTATCAATTAATACAGACTTGTGCTCAAATAAAACTACAAACCAAAAAACAATTATTACATGATCTCTAAAACAAATGGTTTGATTGATTACATGAACAGACAACACAAAGGTTATTCAACTATGGAAAGAACATTTCACCTATAATTTACCAAGTAGGAATTTAATTTCCTTTTTTCCTTCAGGGCCTTAACAATCTGGTCAGTCTCAGCTTGCTTCGTTTTGAAATCCACCAAATATTTAATGGTTGTCTTGAGTACTGCTTGTGATTGTGATGTTTGCTTCCTCAACATGTCAACTTCATGTCTAAGTGCAGAAGCAGAATCTCTTTCTACCACTAGTTTAGCCTCTAGAGCATCAACAGTTGGCAATTCATAATGCACGATTGGGCCGGTGCCACTGCTGTGGGATGATGCAACGTCCATGGGGACCTCGCTCTTTGATCTTGGGCTAACCTGTTTTGCCATTAAAGTTCCAATTGGATTCAGAAAAGTTGAAGTTAGCAAAACATCTCAACTGGGAGTTATAACAGCAAACCAGTTAAACAAACAAGGAATTAAAGAGTTTCAATTGGATGTTGAAAAGTAGATATTAACATCATTGTAACCCGTTGTTGCAGCAGCAAAGCAGTTAAACAAACAAGTAGATATTTAAGTTAAGGCAAACAGGTAATTCTTAACAGTAAGTATCAAACACATAGATAGGCGCAGTCTACAATATGATTAACAGGCTGTGCCATTATGTAATCAGTAGCAAACTAAATTAAGCCAAGCAACGTAATTGAACAATTTTGCAATAAGTGGCTAACTAAAATTCCGAGAAGCAGGTAACTGAACTTATGCTAGTTCTTTGTACAAGCACACTGCAACTTCTTTTTCGCTTACAAGGTTGTACGAAGGAGTCCATGGCATCAATTGCTTGGATACGCAGTCCCAATACTTCTTTGTTCCCACACTACATGGGTAAGTCGAATGGTTAATCTGGTAAGATGGTGCGTCCTTGATATGTTATAAGAGGACGTGTAGTCAAACTAGTTGTAGCCAAACACATCACACTGGCTTTTACTGTATATTTCATGTGATTACTTTTGGCATATCGAGATCTAAGCAATCTACAATAGGACGAAAAGACTGGCATCCTTCACATTATTGGCAAACTCAGTTCATAGAAACAAGCAATTCAACTATTCTGTGGGTAAATCAAAAGCGCCACTGGAATATTTTTCACTATCCAATCATACACGGAAAAAGGGGCGACGCCACCATAGGGGCTGGTATGGGCGGTCGCCTCAGGTGGCTGGAAAGTGTGCACCTAGTTTGAGTCATCCAGGTTCCCACGCTAGTTTTGTTCGTTCCAACGCACGAGCAGGCAATGTAAAAAATGAAGAAAATTGTTTCAATTTGGATGGGCCAATAACAAAAGTGCAAGGCAGGCCCTATAGCAGGCTCGCGGCCCAAACGAGCGCCTCCCATATCGATCGACAGCAGGAAAAATCCCATTTCATTCGCTCCAGCCTCCAGTCTGGTTCGCTCCTATCCTAGGCGCCGCTGGACAGACCGACACAGCACTTCCTCGCGCCCTTGTTGGAGGGCGGTCACTTGGCTTCAAGCGAACGGAAGGACAAGAAGATGAAGATCCAACCCTGGGTGTAGCCTGCGTGGGAGGCAGCGGCGGCAGCACGGGCATGGCATCGAGCTTGCGCAAACGGACAGTCGCACCTTGCAAGAGTAGCATGCGCAACGAGCAGGTACATCACATCCCTGATTATATCTAATTCAACTCTTCAATTTCTGGCCAATAGTTAAACCTGACGGTGTTGTAAAACTGCTTGTATGTAGGGAATCTATGAGAAAATGAAACCAATTTCTACTTATTTTATAACTCCCCCAATCAATACTGAACTGACTGAATCTGATGTATCTAATCAAGTTTCCGGTGCAAACATACAAGCTCATGTTGTTCTTGAGCCTGAAGTGTCTAATGAACAGATTGCTAATGAAGGATTTGATGCAAACATTTTACATGCTCCTGGTGATGAACATATAGTGTCTAATGAGGGATCTAATGCAAGCATTTTGCAAGCTCATTGAAGGATTTAGTGTCTAATGATGATCTACTATGTTGAGAGAGACAAAGATTTGCAGGCATTGATGACAAGCAAATTATAGTGCATTTTCATAGCTTGAGGAAAAGTCGAGGCCATCTACCAGAAAGTCCCCGTATCATGACAACATAGCATAAATACTTTTCTAATCTGTTGTTTATAACTATTGCCATACTTGTGCAGGATAGATACATTGATATGCAGTTTGTGCACTGGTTATGCGTGCAATTACACTTCGATATTTTCAGCCAGAGAACGAATAATTCAAGCAGGTACAGACCATGTTTGTAGTCCTTGTACACCATGTTACATTTTGTGTTTTTTGGTGCTTGCATCATTTAGTGTTTATAATCTGAACTACTTTGGATCATTAGCTGGTTTACAAAGTGCATGTAGCTTCACATTTCTCAAGTTATGTTGATTTCCGGAGTGCAAGTGCCTTCGTATTTTTTAAGTTAAATGTTCGCCCCTGGTAACTTGAATTCGTGGATCAGCCACTGCACACAAATCATACACGAATGCCAGTACGAATTAAATGAAATGCAGGGACTTATGCTAGCTCATTGTACAGGCTCACTGCAGCTCTGCTTGCGCTTGGAATGCTCCATGTACAAGTCCATGTTACCACTTGCTTGGATGTGCAGGCCTTGTGCTCCTTGCATCGCCCTCTGCATTTTTGACACGACGAATGGTTGATCAAATAAGAGGAATCGTCCTTGATGTTGTACCGGAGGACAGATACTTACAAGGTTATACGTGTGTGCAGGATGTGTACCAGATCCCGTAGCGCCATCATGCTTCGCTAAAAAATGGATTTGCTTGTTTCAGATGATATCTCCAGAAGAAATAAGAGTTAAAGTCAGAGTTGCATAGGCGTGTAAGCTAAGAGAGCAGTGAAAGGATATCCAAACATCGTCGGAACAGTGCACAAGGGAGTGATGTGTGGATACCTAGTTCGGGCCGGTGTTTGGGCATGCTCGCCTAGATAGAGTCCGGGTCACTTCAGAGCCGTTGAGGGTGATGCGCTAGCGTTGGCTAGCCGTGCACGGATGCAGATCTTGAGTGGCAGCGGAGCGCTACGATGCGGTGGACGAGACCGCTGGTGAAGCCCCAACGGCCTCGGGGGGCGGTGGTGCGACGATGTGCTCGGTGAAGTAGCCCCGGTGAGCTGGGAGACGGCGTCGGTGAAGCACACCTGATGCAGTGGAACTCGGTGTCTGTGAGGCACGTCGGTTGCGCCGGCCGACGTTGTCGGTGGACCACCCGGTGCGGTGGACGAGGGAGTAGATGAGGTAGCTCCGGTGCGGTGATGGTTGGCGGCGAATTAGGGATTTGAGAAATCTGGGCGCGGAAGGGGACGGTGGAGAAGAGAGATTTTGCATGGCTGGAATTGGGGCCGCCAGATATTTCAATCCAAAATGTGGAAGCGCGAACTTATATTGTCGCCGTCCTTT